>NC_068429.1:23779453-23869453 GCF_023373465.1 Oncorhynchus keta
TATTCTCCAGTCGGATAAACACTCCAAACAGACTACGCAACCTCTCGGAGGCGTCCGCATGGTCATAAAGCCCACCGTTGCCTCGTTTTGTGTGTGTACATGTGTGTGTGATGCACTGTGTGTGTGTGTGTGGCACTGTGTGTGTAGCACTGTGTGTGTGTAGCACATCTTATTTTTGAAGGTTTCTATCATACAGAGACCATGGTTAGTTTTCATGCATTCCAACATAATTAGCGTTGCCCTTCGAACAGCCTCAATTCGTTAGAGGCATGGACTCTACAGGTGTCGAAAGCATTCCACAGGGATGCTGGCCCATGTTGACTCAAATGCTTCCCACAGTTGTGTTAAGTTGGCTGGATGTCCTTTGGATGGGTGACCATTCTTGATACACATGGGAAACCCAGCAGTGTTGCAGTTCTTGACACAAACCGGTGCACCTGGCACCTACTTCCAAACCTCGTTCAAAGGCACGTACATTTTTGTCTTGCCCATTCACCCTCTGAATGACACACATACACAATCCATGTCTCAATTGTCTCAAGGCTTAGAAATCCTTCTTTAACCTGTTACCTTCATCTACACTGATTGAAGTGGATTTAACAAGTGACATCAATAAGTGATCATAGCTTTCACCTGGTCAGTCTGTCATGGAAAGTGCATAATTTTGTATAGTCAGTGTATGAGCCAGCCTTGTAATCAAGGGAAGAGATATTGTACTCATCTGTCATGTAAAATGTGCAGCTGTTATGTAGGCTTGTGTTTCAGTAAGCCTGGAACATGGTTGTCGTGCTACATTGTTGTTGGAAATACACTTATTTTCAATGGCCAACCCTTTTTCTCTTTCATTATATAGATGCATCTCTCATCCTTCCATCGTTTTCCACTCGGCTCTCTTCCCCAAAGCCAAAATGGTACTCTTTATGGGAGCAAGTGTTTTTTCTTAGGGCTGACTCCAATTATTCGACTGGTTGATTGTTTAGTCGATAGGCTGTTGGTCGACCAAGATTTATTTTTGTCGAGCAGGAGCAAATACATATATTTTTTGATGGCACATGAGACACTGGTCTTATTCGCACCCATCTCAGTAAACGAATCCATTGCGGAGGCCTCTGGGATGGCACAGTCCAATAAGAAGGGGAGTGTGGCTGCACCATGCACATCTCTCTCCAGAATGCGCTCTGTCCCACCAGTTTGTGCACATTCATTGTTTCATAACTTCATTGTGTGAATTGTTTGTATTTGATTGTTAGTGTCTATCAATTCCCCATTACTGTACATATAACACCAGTAGTACATGTACCGTTAATTCCAATAGTTTCTGATCTACAATGTTTGTTTGATTACAGTAATCTCTGTTAATGTATTCAATATGTTATTATTCCAGTCTTTTACTGTTCTTATTGTTGGAGTGATTGGACACATTGTTTGCAGAGTGCACATTCTATGTTACACTTGTGAGAAACAAGTTTTGGTTTATTTCATTCCATTTAAGAGTTTTGTCAATTTATTCATTGTCTTTTGTTTGGAGCGCTCCTGTTAATGCTGAGTAAGGACCTGATTACACATAGAAGTAGGCCAATAGGCTACCTGGCCTACTTGCAAATGTAGCCCTATAAATGTGCCCATTTGGGGATCTAGTAGTATTTCTGATTGGCTTAATGCACCACCTGTAGACCTCAAACAGCAAGCCTTCAAAGTCTGTTTTTAGATGCAATTTAGAATGACAATAATTCCTCAATGTATTTGAAAAATCTTTCCAGCTCTCTCCCTTTCGATAACCACTCAGTGTGAAAGGGAAAAATGTAATGCTCTGATCCAGTGGAAACATCATAAAATAGGCCTACCTGATTACCTGATTCTTATCCCTTGTGCAAATAGCCTACAGCTGTCTCTGTCCTGAGATCACTCGTGTGGGGAATTCTGAGGGCCCAGAATATTTCATACAATGTTGCAAAAAGCTTTAGGCCAGACCAAGTTTATAGTTGATACAATGTTTCAAGTTTATTGCAGACAGGCCATGTGAAGCCAATGTGATTTATAGGATATTTATTTTTATCAAAATATTGTCTACCTTTAGGCTGCAATGTTTTTATATGTTGGCTTTATCTAGGCTATGTTTACATAGCTGGCGATGGCAACAGAAGTAACTTTTTAGGTTTGTATCATTTAGATTGGGATATAATTTTGATTAACCACATGACAATAAATTAAACAAAACTGTTCCATGAAAATGTGCATGTGAAAACAATAACTGGCACCCAGATTGGTAGAAATGGCATTCCACATGAGAAAGTTTGCAGACTCCTCATGTAGCCTATTACCGGAAACCTCAGGAGAGTAGCGGCAGAATCTACGAAAACCAGTAGGAGCGGGAGGAGGATGGTCAGGACAAGTTATGATTTTTTTTGTCTGGTTATCTTGATCTCTGGCTCCCTCTTGAGTCATTTGCAACTTATATCATCAAACAGTGAGTTTAAAGCATCAGACAAGCTCAATGTATATAGTTTATTTTAGTAAAACGCATAGGGTGTGTCTATTTATCATATTGCCCCCACATTCTGAAATTGCATATTTGTCACCCCCAGTTTTATAATTGGAATGTCAAACAAAATGAGGCAACGGTGTGCTTAATGACCATGCGGATGCCTCCGAGAGGTTGCGAAGGCTGTTTGAAGTGTTTATCTGACTGGAGAATAAAAATAAATAAATAATGTATGTCCCCCCACTTCTAAAATCAAAGTTGCACCCCTGATATATGGAAAAATACACATTTTAACAAGTTGACTAATTGATTGGTTGAAAGAACAGACGACTTTCAGTCGAACAATATTTGTTTTGTGGGGACACCCCAAGTGTATGCACAAATGAGAGTGTGTGTTCCCCCTAAGGGTTTGTGGCGGTCACACACTCGGTTCATGTTCTCTTCACTCTGTTCTCCACCGACTGCAGTGATCCGAGCCCACAGGGTTGTATTAAATATACATCACACAGCCGTCTGCAGAACACACACACAAAGAGCGAGAAAGAGAATATAAGAACTGAGGCTCTCACACAATCACAAACTGCTTGCATTCTATGTTAACAACATCATCGTTAAAACTCATCCCTACTCACTACACCACACTTACTAAGCCTACATAGTACACTACACAGTCACTCACTACTTCTGTGTAAGCCTACATTACACAGTAGCCTACACGCAGTCGCCGACACGCAGTCACTCACAACTCCTATCCTACGAAGAGTTTTCCATCCAAAAACCTGAAACCTGAGTGGCATGAACTCTTCTCCAATCAGTAACTCTGCTCTGGAATGGGTCATGCCCTTCATTAACGAACCAATCAGATGTAGCGCTGGCCGCTTAATTGGCATCACCTGTCTTTCCATCTTCTTTATAGTCCAGTTGTGTGAGTTCAGTTTTTTAAAACTTTCTCCATCTATCCAGGACCATTCTGAAGTTCCAGTCCTTCGGTAAGCATTTTAACAACTCTAGGCCTTTGATGCCGATATTCCTCGGTTTTTGATCATGTAGGCCTAAAACACTCAAATATAGCTACTTTTCCCTTCCACTTACTCCAATAGTTGCACATTCAATGTGCTGATACCTCGCTTGTGTTTGTCCCAGAACCTGATCTCAAATTTGTGAAACATGAACAAACCGGAAAAGCCACTATCTACGCTGTGGGGTAGGTTTATGTTTGACCAGAAACTGTTCCCATAGTGCCCAAAAAATGTAGCTTCCATAACATCTGGACTAAATCTGTAGGCACATCTTTATGTTTGGTAGGTTGTGAACTCAGCGAGTCAAAGAAAGAGGGAACATTCAAAACGGATGACACAAACCACCAACATCAACTCGCACTGAGAACCGTAAGTCCCTTTGGAGAATATTTGATATTTTACAACCAAAGACTGACTGGTCATCTTTATTGCAGCTGTACTGCACAGGTCAGAATATTAGTCACGTGATGACATTTGAAATTCTAATTTGGGTAGTATGACTGCAGTAAGACAACCTGGAACGCAATTTTAACGTCAGTGCGTTTTCAAGTTCCTGACTTGTCCCTGGCAGATGTGTCTGGGTGCAGGCGCCAAAGAAGAGTTCAACATCGTGGCGTTAATTACCGGAGAATCAGATAACAGCAAGGGCATACCCATGGCTACTCTGCACGCGAACGGAATGCCCACGGCAAGTTGTCCCAATTTGTTCTAATGTGGCAGCCTGACTACTTGGCGTTCTCTATCGAGGCAGAGGTGAGTTGATAATTGTGGGATTTGCTAGCAACGGAGTTGCCATTAGTTGATTCTGGTCAAATATCAATTGAAAACAATTACCGTGTCCTGTACAGCTGCTGATCCTGGATAGCCCTGACTGATTAGCACATCTGCGTTGAGTTGAGGAACACAACGATAAAGTTTGGTTTTATTCTGTGCATTTAAAGTGTGAATTTCAGTGCCTGTGGAAGTATTGCAGTTGTTGTACAGGACATGTGGCAACTCAATGTTTCTAGTAAATTCTGTGACCAGTTATACAAACTGAACTCTGCCTCAATACAAGAGAACTGTAGGACTTGGCCAACCAGGCTGTCTTTTCAATGACCTAGACCTACCTGGCTAATGAATGTTAACCCAAATCAGGTAATGTTGAGGAATGGGCCTGGGGAAGTAATCACCAGTGGTTATAGGCCTAACCTAGCTGGGTGCCTGGTTCTGTCAGTTTGAATAGCAGCACTGATTGTCATGATTCTGTGTATTGATCTCTCCAGGTCAATCTGTCTGGGATAGATCTGCACCCTCCTGTAACCTTTCAGCTGAGGAGTGGCGCTGGACCGGTCTACATCTGTGGGGAACACGTGGCCTGTAGGGGTTTAGGGAGCAGGGATGGTGCTTAAACTGTAAAAAAAAGTGGCCCTAGCCTTACTGTAATGTCATTCAACTAATCAAAGTCCTGAGGAGCAGCTGGTCAGTGGAATTGGATATGTTGGAACAGAATATTGCATATAATGGTGACTGTTTTGACAGCCATAAACTACAGGCCTTTCTAATGTCATTGTCATTTAACTCCTGTTGCTTTCCAGTGGAGGATGACTTCTCAGGAATAGATAGTGTTGATGAGGAGATGGAGGAGGAGGAGGAAGAAATTGAGTCTCCTGTGAAGCCTGCTAAGAAAGCAACTGCCAAGAATGCAAATGTTGCAGGCAAAGTAAGGACCTGTTTTATATGATTTTATACTTAAGTTGTCACATTTTCAACATGCATATGGACAACTACGAAATCCAGCTACACACGGATCCTAGTTTGCTCTAATCTACATATAAATGATCTTACTCCTTGTCAGTTGTCAAATCCAAACTTTGCTTCACAATGAGATGGTATTGGTAAAGCACACAGATCTGGGACCAGGCTAATGTTATTCCTGTCTTCCAGAGAAAGAAGCCAGAGGAAGTAGATGAGTAAGTGCTAATAATAAATGCTTTTTAATCCATTTGTGACTTACTGAAATCTAATTGTTGCTGTTCACTTACCACCAACTATCCTCTCTCCTTCCAGACCTGCATCAGATGATGAGAGCAACCCTCCTAAAAAGGTACTTTATTTACTCTGCCTTAAATATTATACCCTGATTGACTTTCCTGGTCTGAGGCTCTGGCTTCGTCCCAAATTGTTCCCTATGTAGTGGCAGGGTAGCCTAGTGGTTAGTGTTGGACAAGTAACCGGAAGGTTGCAAGTTCAAATCCCCGAGCTGACAAGGTACAAATCTGTCATTCTGCCCCAACCCACTGTTCCTAGGCTGGCATTGAAAATAAGAATTTGTTCTTAACTGACTTGCCCAGTTAAATAATTGTATAATAAAAAATAGTGCCATGTGATGCAGAACAATCTTCTGGCCTCCTGTTGGAATCATGGCTGGTCTGGTTTAAAATGTCTTTCTGTGTTTCAGGGAAAGGGTAGAGGAAGAGGCAGGGGAAAGTGATCCAGGGTAAGTGACTACCTCAGAGGATTACGCAGGGCTCAGCATTACTGCCCTATCTTTTGTTAGCGCATAGCCATTCCTGGGGTCATATGCATGACTAGGTCGCGTTGGATGAAGTGTCAGTTAAATGGCATATGAAGTCTAACACTGACTTGGGGTTAACCTCTCCAGAATACTAACAACCGTTAGGGGAAAGGGACTAAGAACCCCTTGGCACCTGAAGGGTGTAGTGTGACATGCCCGCTGAATTTGCAGATTGCCTGTACTGAATGACTAAACCATTTAATGTGTTTCAGGTGCTGCCCAAAGAGTCCATTGCAAGTTCTGTTTGGCTAAAGGTTCTGTCAATCAACTGTTGGGTTTCTTTCTACCTGTTAATTCTTGCATGGATCAAAGGATTTAATCTAAGGCTGTTTATCCTGTACATGTCAGTGCTTTGTAAATAGTTTGAAAGAGTTTTGTCCTTGTGGTACTAATCGGTGTACATTAAACTACACTGAACCAAATTTAAATGCAACTGAACCAAATTTAAATGCAACATGTTAAGTGGTCCTTTGTTTCATGAGCTGAAATAAAAAAAAAATCCCAGAAATGTTACATACACACAGCTTTTCCTGTGTACAAATTTGTTTGTCCATATCAGGGAGCATTTCTCCTTTGCCAAGATGATAATGCTCCTGACCGTTGTGGCATATCAAGAAGCTGATGAAATGGCAGGATCGTTAGAGGGGTGTCTTGTGCGGGGGACAAAAGGCCACGTCTGAAGTTGAGGGAGTGTTCAATTGGCACGCTGACTGCAGGAATGTCCAGAGCTGTTAATGTGGTGTGTACTCTTAGTTCACAGGACTTCATCCTGCTAACTGTTCCACATGTCTGAACTGAAATTGGATAAGGTTTATGTACTCTCTGCCATCGGCTTGGAACTCCTAAATAGTTTTAAACTGGAAGAACTTGTCCTGATTATCAGGCTGATTCCTTGACCGGTCAATGTTAATTTTGTTGTAATTTTTATGGTTTTTACTAGATGACTTGTAGTTTCATGTCTGTGTAATGATTTATTAGTCCTCACCATCTTGGCCAGGACCTCCAACCGCAGACCTCGTAACCACACCAGCAGCACAGCACCTCCATCTGGCTTCAACTGTGGGAGGGTGCTGCTATTTCTGTAATATGAAGCCCTTTTTGTGGGGGGGAATCTGATTGGCTGGGCCTGGCTCACCAGTGGGTGGGCCTATGCCCAACCATGGCTGCACCCCTGCCCAGTCATGTGAAATCAATAGATTGGGAACTTAGAATTTATCAGTTAAATGAACTTTACAATGACGGCCGAGGAAAAGTGGGTTAAACAAACATATTTTTACCTTGTCAGCTCAGGGATTCGATCTTGCAGCCTTCTGGTTACTAGTCCAACGCTCTAACCAATAGGCTACCTGCCGCCCGTATCTTAGGAAATGTAACTCAGCCAAATTGTTAATTTACATTTTATTGTTCAGTATGAATGGAATTGGTTGACCAATTAGTTCCTCACCAACAAACTATATTCTTAGTGGTTGATATCTAGGATGGTGTTATACGGTATTGCATGAACAGCCTGCCCTCTTGTAGCAGTCAAGTTCACCCTGGCTGTGCCCTACTTTATGCATATTAGACTGTATAATCTGGTTCAACTACAGCTGAACTGTAGCCCTGATTGGGGGTGTAAACTCCAGCTGAGATTAAGATGCTGAGGAACAGATGGTACTGGAGGACATCTACTGTAGACACCTCCCAAATCAACCACTAGCGCTTATTGTCCTGACAAATAGCTTAAAATCTGAAATATAACAGTTCTAAGATTGCTGTGGCCCGGGTGGGGACACAGAACTGATGCCTAGTCCCAAATCAACCACTATAATTCCCTTGGTCCCTACCTCGTAACTGATGTTGAACTGTAGAATTCTGTAAAGTTCCTATGAACAGGTGGATCTGCAGGGGACACAGACTGACACCATCCCAAATCAATCCCTAGCCCCTATTCGTGACCCCCACCTCTAGCGTCAACACTTCCACAATAACCATCTGGACTGTAAAGTTTTCAGCAAGGTTAACTGAGTTGGAGGACACAAGTGAGACATCACTGCAGCCTGACACCCTGGTTCCAAATCAACATCTGGACTCTATGCTTCCCTTGACCTCTACCTCATGCCTATAACACAACTGAACCATTAAGCAGTGTTTAATTTATTCTAACTGACTGAACTGGGGGACAGGTGAGACATCACACGCCTGACAACCAGCCTGTGATCTGATTCTAGGGAATAATACCTGTGACACTCTAGGACCAATTATGCCCTCCCTTAGAACTAGTGACAAAGACCAGTGTTAAATCTAAAAAAGGATTTCCCTATGAAACATTCTGAACAGCAACTGTCTTCTCTGGTCTGCTGTGTATAGCTGGTGGAAGAACACTTTCACAAGCATTTTCATTTAAATATTTTATTAGTGTACAAACAGTGCTTCTAATCTAACTGATATTTTATCTTCAGTGGGCTCACATTTTTCCATGAACAGCACAATCCATATACACAAGCGTGTGTATGTCTTGACTCGTTGGCTTCAATGTGTTTAAATCTTCTGCGCGTCTTTACCTTAAGGGTGTAACTATCTTCATTGATTTATTTGGCACGAGTTTGTAGATATCTTTAATGGCTCCTTGCAGCTTGCATAGGTGTCTCTGGGAGTGGCTTCAGTTTATTCTTTCTCACACACACACATGCAGGCTGGGGAGAGGACAGAGGAGAAGAGAAGAAGGCATTAGCATGCATCAGATGTTGTCTTGACTGCCTTACTGTGTGTGTGTCTCTCTCTTTCTGCTACATCTCACCTCAGTCTCTCTCCTCTCCTTTTAGTCAACCTCACTCTTCCTCAGGTCTTCACTCTTCATGTCCTCACTCTTCCTCAGGTATTTCTTCATGACAGAAGCAACGTCTCCCCCCTCGCTGCCCTCCGCGTCCAGCCTTTCTCCCTGCGGCCCCCCACCTCCACTACGCCTGACCCCTCCTCCCTGGGAGCTCCCCCCAGACCCTGAGCTGGTGGAGCTGGAGTCGGAGCCCTTCCTGCTGCGTGTGGAGGGGGGCAGCTCTCCAAAGTGGACACTGAGTGCCCTCCGACCCCCTCTGACTGAACTGGCCAGGCTGCTGGTGGACTGGGCCCTTCGGATGGCCGGCAGAATGTCAGAGGCCGCGTCATCACGGTTACCGTCGCTTATGAGGCGGCGGTTCTGGAACACCATGGGTTCCGACCCCAGACAGCCCTCCCCACCGCCCTCGCTGACGACGCTCTCCAGCAGCCTGCGTCTCATTGGCTGGGGGGAGCGCTGGGGGGAGCGCAGGGATCTAAATGGTTCTTCACTGTCTTCCTCTGGGATGGAGATAGTGGGGGGGCGACGGCGGGGGGCAGTGGGGGAAGTGAGGGAGGAGAGGAGGGGGAGAGAGGGGAGGGAGGAGAGAGAATCGGAGGAGTTGTAGCGTTTGGCTCCGGAGTCCCTAGAAGCTGCAGATGAAGCCTGGGTTTCGCCTATGTTGCGCAGGCTGGCGGCGCGTGGCAGCAGTGGGGAGGGAGGTTTGAGGATGCTGCGGGGCTCCTGGAGGTCTTCGGGGCCCAGAGAGAGGGCTGAGGCTCTGCGGCGGAGGGTTGAGGCCCCAGTGGTCTGGTAGATAGGGAGAGAAATGGTACTGCCATCCCCCTCCCCAGACTCTGCTCCCCCTCGCCGCTTACGAAGCCCCTCTAATAGCTCGGAGAGGGCAGAGGAGGAGGAGGCCCGACCAAGATGTGAACTTCCCCCATTACCAACCACACCCCCTGGTTCGAAACCATTCTCATCTGGGTCCACACAGGAGCTGGGTGAGAGGGAGAGAAAGAATAATCAAATATTGGGAATATAAAAAAGTTTTAAGGCTCTAAAACTGCCAACATCCACATAGTGGCTGTTTTGGCGGTGTCGGATGTGAAACTGCGTTAGCTGTGAAATCCACAAGCGGCTCCTGGCATTATACCTAAAGTGGACATTGCCAATGACTGCACGAAGTTGCATTAATAGAAATCTCATGCAGCCTTATTTAAGTTCTAACACTGGAATGAGAGATGTAATCTCCACCTCAATTAAGATGATAGATGTCCTCATTATTTAGTTTCATGGTCATTATTTCTGTAAAACCTACACTTTCTCTTTCTGAACTTCTAACATGAGTGGGACGGACGTTGCTTTGTGACAATGATCAAGAGCAGCTGCTCGCCGATTTGACAGCTCCAACACAGTTACACCTCTGACACCACCAAAACATCAGCTATGAGGGTGTCGGATATCGGCGGTTAACGCTTGATCTGATTGAACGCTTGATAGGCCTTAGTATCTATGCAGTTGCTATTGAATTGACCTACTGAAGTTGAACTGTACTGAATCAAACTGAACTGACAACTCACCGGAAGCTGTAAGTGCTCATGGTGTCTGTGACAGACTGTCGCCCCGACTGGTTGCTGATGGTACTGCTGCCATAGGGAGAGCCCCGTCTGGCCCCCCCTCGGGGAACACCCAGCCAATGACGGATGCCCTCTCCAACATCCTCTGTGCCCAGAGATTGAGAACCAACACTAGACACACTGTCGCTGAGGAAGAGCGGGAACACACACAGTGTCACTGAGCGACAGAGATCACACAAACACAGTACCAAGAGACAGAACACACATGACTCCACACAGCCAGAGATGCAAAACTTCTAAGCCATGGTCAGCTCACAGCAGTTCAGCCACAGTGTCCTCAGAGGACATTTCCTGTCCCTGTGTCCTCTCTCTCCTGCTGTGTGACTGCAGGTGGTGGCAGATAATATTGGAGACACAGTCAGAGGTGTCAGACATTCACACTCAGTACTCAGGTCACATACTTGTACTGTATATAAACAAACTAACTACAACCTCTCTCATCTGCCATCAGAGAGAGGAAAGAAGAGGACGATGGAGGGAGCAAGAATGAAAAGGTCATTGGTCAGGGTATAGAAGTTTGAGAAAGAGGGAGGAAGAAGTGATAGAGCAGGAAAGATTGAGAGAGGGAGTGATAAAATGAGAATAGATAATGGAAGATGAGAGAGAGAGAATAACTGGCTTCTGTACTGCAATACATGGGACTCCATGCCTTATGGAATACACAAGAATATCCCAGCTGGTGAACTCTCAGAACAGAGAAAAGATTGTGTCTCTTACAAAGGGCTGTGTCTGTACGTGTGTGTGTGTCTCTTACATAGGGCTGTGTGTCTGTGTAGGTGCCTCTTTGCTCCAGCCCTGTGGCTCTCAACCTTGTCCACCTACAGGGAGGTGGAGCTACTGGGTGTCTCTTCAGACAGTAGCTGTCAGACTACAACTCAGGCATTTGGCTATGCACTGTTCACATCATCAACAGCCCAGGGACCATATGCAGTGCCTTGCGAAAGTATTCGGCCCCCTTGAACTTTGCGACCTTTTGCAACATTTCAGGCTTCAAACATAAAGTTATAAAACTGTATTTTTTTGTGAAGAATCAACAACAAGTGGGACACAATCATGAAGTGGAACAACATTTATTGGATATTTCAAACTTTTTTAACAAATCAAAAACTGAAAAATTGGGCGTGCAAAATTATTCAGCCCCCTTAAGTTAATACTTTGTAGCGCCACCTTTTGCTGCGATTACAGCTGTAAGTCGCTTGGGGTATGTCTCTATCAGTTTTGCACATCGAGAGACTGACATTTTTTCCCATTCCTCCTTGCAAAACAGCTCAAGCTCAGTGAGGTTGGATGGAGAGCATTTGTGAACAGCAGTTTTCAGTTCTTTCCACAGATTCTCGATTGGATTCAGGTCTGGACTTTGACTTGGCCATTCTAACACCTGGATATGTTTATTTTTGAACCATTCCATTGTAGATTTTGCTTTATGTTTTGGATCATTGTCTTGTTGGAAGACAAATCTCCGTCCCAGTCTCAGGGCTTTTGCAGACTCCATCAGGTTTTCTTCCAGAATGGTCCTGTATTTGGCTCCATCCATCTTCCCATCAATTTTAACCATCTTCCCTGTCCCTGCTGAAGAAAAGCAGGCCCGAACCATGATGCTGGATATCTTTAAGAAATGGCTTTCTTCTTGCCACTCTTCCATAAAGGCCAGATTTGTGCAATATACGACTGATTGTTGTCCTATGGACAGTCTCCCACCTCAGCTGTAGATCTCTGCAGTTCATCCAGAGTGATCATGGGCCTCTTGGCTGCATCTCTGATCAGTCTTCTCCTTGTGCTGAAAGTTTAGAGGGACGGCCAGGTCTTTGCCATGGTCTCATACTCCTTCCATTTCAATATTATCGCTTGCACAGTGCTCCTTGGGATGTTTAAAGCTTGGGAAATCATTTTGTATCCAAATCCGGCTTTAAACTTCTTCACAACAGTATCTCGAACCTGCCTGGTGTGTTCCTTGTTCTTCATGATGCTCTCTGTGCTTTTAACGGACCTCTGAGACTATCACAGTGCAGGTGCATTTATACGGAGACTTGATTACACACAGGTGGGTTGTATTTATCATCATTCGTCATTTAGGTCAACATTGGATCATTCAGAGATCCTCAATGAACTTCTGGAGAGAGTTTGCTGCACTGAAAGTAAAGGGGCTGAATAATTTTGCACGCCCAATTTTTCAGTTTTTGATTTGTTAAAAAAGTTTGAAATATCCAATAAATGTCGTTCCACTTCATGATTGTGTCCTACTTGTTGTTGATTCTTCACAAAAAAATACAGTTTTATAGCTTTATATTTGAAGCCTGAAATGTGGCAAAAGGTCGCAAAGTTCAAGGGGGGCAAATAGTTTCGCAAGACACTGTATAAACAGTGGGGCAAAAAAGTATTTAGTCAGCCACCAATTGTGCAAGTTCTCCCACTTAAAAGATGAGTGAGGCCTGTAATTTTCATCATAGGTACACTTCAACTATGACAGACAAAATGAGAAGAAAAAAATCCAGAAAATCACATTGTAGAATTTTTTATGAATTTATTTGCAAATTATGGTGGAAAATAAGTATTTGGTCAATAACAAAAGTTTATCTCAATACTTTGTTATATACCCTTTGTTGGCAATGACAGAGGTCAAACATTTTCTGTAAGTCTTCACAAGGTTTTCACACACTGTTGCTGGTATTTTGGCCCATTCCTCCATGCAGATCTCCTCTTGAGCAGTGATGTTTTGGGGCTGTTGCTGGGCAACACAGACTTTCAACTCTCTCCAAAGATGTTCTATGGGGTTGAGATCTGGAGACTGGCTAGGCCACTCCAGGACCTTAATGCTTCTTACGAAGCCACTCCTTTGTTGCCCGGGCGGTGTGTTTGGGATCATTGTCATGCTGAAAGACCCAGCCACGTTTCATCTTCAATGCCCTTGCTGATGGAAGGAGGTTTTCACTCAAAATCTCACGATACATGGCCCCATTCATTCTTTCCTTTACACGGATCAGTCACCCTGGTCCCTTTGCAGAAAAACAGCCCCAAAGCATGATGTTTCCACCACCATGCTTCACAGTAGGTAGGGTGTTCTTTGGATGCTACTCAGCATTCTTTGTCCTCCAAACACGACGAGTTGAGTTTTTACCAAAAAGTTATATTTTGGTTTCATCTGACCATATGACATTCTCCCAATCATCTTCTGGATAATCCAAATGCTCTTTAGCAAACTTCAGACGGGCCTGGACATGTACTGGCTTAAGCAGGGGGACACGTCTGGCACTGCAGGATTTGAGTCCCTGGCGGCGTAGTGTGTTACTGATGGTAGGCTTTGTTACTTTGGTCCCAGCTCTCTGCAGGTCATTCACTAGGTCCCCTGTGTGGTTCTGGGATTTTTGCTCACCGTTCTTGTGATCATTTTGACCCCACGGGGTGAGATCTTAAGTGGAGCCCCAGATCGAGGGAGATTATCAGTGGTCTTGTATGTCTTCCATTTCCTAATAATTGCTCCCACAATTGATTTCTTCAAACCAAGCTGCTTACCTATTGCAGATTCAGTCTTCCCAGCCTGGTGCAGGTCTAAAATTTTGACAGTTCTTTGGTCTTGGCCAGAGTGGAGTTTGGAGTGTGACTGTTTGAGGTTCTGGACAGGTGTCTTTTATACTGATAACAAGTTCAAACAGGAGCCATTAATACAGGTAGCGATTGGAGGACATAGGAGCCTCTTAAAGAAGAAGTTACAGGTCTGTGAGAGCCAGAAATCTTGCTTGTTTGTCGGTGACCAAATACTTATTTTCCACCATCATTTGCAAATAAATTAATAAAAAATCCTACCATGTGATTTTCTGGATTTTTTTCTAATTTTGTCTGTCATAGTTGAAGTGTACCTATAATTAAAATGACAGGCCTCTCTCATATTTTTAAGTGGGAGAACTTGCACAATTGGTGGCTGACTAAATACTTTTTTGCCCCACTGTATATCAGACTGGTCTAATAACTGAAACAGCCCAAGACTCAGCACTCTAGATTCAAGCCAACACAGGCGAGAGTACAGAGGACGGAAACACACGCACGTGGATAGACATCTGCACGCACGCACGCACGCACGCACACACACATGCTGGGAACCAGGGTTCTTACAGGTCTCTCTTCTTAGCAAAGGATTCCACAGCCGTCGCAACACTGGAATCAGGAAGATGGGTGTGGGATCAGAGCAGTAATGATGTAACTTCCTTCTGGACACAACTGTACCTGTCATCCCATTGCTTTAACCCTCCCACATACCACATTTACATATCAAACACAACAACACACTCATACCTCTCTTACACATCAAACACAGTAACACACACACCCATACCTCTCTTACACGTCAAACACAGTAACACACTCATACCTCTCTTATACATCAAACACAGTAACACACACACCCATACCTCTCTTACACGCCAAACACAGTAACACACACACCCATACCTCTCTTACACATCAAACACAGTAACACACTCATACCACTCTTACACATCAAACACAGTAACACACTCATACCTCTCTTACACATCAAACACAGTAACAAGCTCATACCTCTCATCATCACTTTCGTCACTAGACTCCACCTCCTCCAGGGCGGCTTGCAGATCAACGATACGATGGATGGATGTCTCCAGATCAGCTTGTAATGTCTGTCTGACCGCACTCAGCTCTGTCACTTGCATCTCCTGAGAACAGAGAGAGAGAAGGAGAGAAAGTGAGGGGGGAAAAGAGAGAAAAAGAGAGTCGTGTCCATAGGAGAGGTGACAGAGAGTGGAGAGGCCGCAAGAGGAACTCCAAAGACGTGTGCGCCACAGGCCAACTGTACGTTTATCCATGTTATTCAATACAGGCCAACTGTACGTTTATCCATGTTATTCAATACAGGCCAACTGTACGTTTATCCATGTTATTCAATACAGGCGTAACTGTACGTTTATCCATGTTATTCAATACAGGCCAACTGTACGTTTATCCATGTTATTCAATACAGGCCAACTGTACGTTTATCCATGTTATTCAATACAGGCCAACTGTACGTTTATCCATGTTATTCAATACAGGCCAACTGTACGTTTATCCATGTTATTCAATACAGGCCAACTGTACGTTTATCCATGTTATTCAATACAGGCCAACTGTACGTTTATCCATGTTATTCAATACAGGCCAACTGTACGTTTATCCATGTTATTCAATACAGGCCAACTGTACGTTTATCCATGTTATTCAATACAGGCCAACTGTAAGTTTATCCATGTTATTCAATACAGGCCAACTGTACGTTTATCCATGTTATTCAATACAGGCCAACTGTACGTTTATCCATGTTATTCAATACAGGCCAACTGTACGTTTATCCATGTTATTCAATACAGGCCAACTGTACGTTTATCCATGTTATTCAATACAGGCCAACTGTACGTTTATCCATGTTATTCAATACAGGCCAACTGTACGTTTATCCATGTTATTCAATACAGGCCAACTGTACGTTTATCCATATTATTCAATACAGGCCAACTGTACGTTTATCCATGTTATTCAATACAGGCCAACTGTACGTTTATCCATGTTATTCAATACAGGCCAACTGTACGTTTATCCATATTATTCAATACAGGCCAACTGTACGTTTATCCATGTTATTCAATACAGGCCAACTGTACGTTTATCCATGTTATTCAATACAGGCCAACTGTACGTTTACCCATATTATTCAATACAGGCCAACTGTACGTTTATCCATGTTATTCAATACAGGCCAACTGTACGTTTATCCATGTTATTCAATACAGGCCAACTGTACGTTTATCCATGTTATTCAATACAAGCCAACTGTAAGTTTATCCATGTTATTCAATACAGGCCAACTGTACGTTTATCCATATTATTCAATACAGGCCAACTGTAAGTTTATCCATGTTATTCAATACAGGCCAACTGTACGTTTATCCATGTTATTTAATACAGGCCAACTGTACGTTTATCCATGTTATTCAATACAGACCAACTGTAAGTTTATCCATGTTATTCAATACAGGCCAACTGTACGTTTATCCATGTTATTTAATACAGGCCAACTGTACGTTTATCCATGTTATTCAATACAGACCAACTGTAAGTTTATCCATGTTATTCAATACAGGCCAACTGTACGTTTATCCATATTATTCAATACAGGCCAACTGTACGTTTATCCATGTTATTCAATACAGGCCAACTGTAAGTTTATCCGTATTATTCAATACAGGCCAACTGTACGTTTATCCATATTATTCAATAAAGGCCAACTATAAGTGTATCCATGTTATTCAATACAGACCAACTGTAAGTTTATCCATATTATTCAATACAGACCAACTGTACGTTTATCCATATTATTCAATACAGACCAACTGTACGTTTATCCATGTTATTCAATACAGGCCAACTGTACGTTTATCCATATTATTCAATACAGGCCAACTGTACGTTTATCCATATTATTCAATAAAGGCCAACTGTAAGTGTATCCATGTTATTCAATACAGACCAACTGTAAGTTTATCCATATTATTCAATACAGACCAACTGTACGTTTATCCATGTTATTCAATACAGACCAACTGTACGTTTATCCATGTTATTCAATACAGGCCAACTGTACGTTTATCCATGTTATTCAAAACAGGCCAACTGTACGTTTATCCATGTTATTCAATACAGGCCAACTGTACGTTTATCCATGTTATTCAATACAGGCCAACTGTACGTTTATCCATGTTATTCAATACAGGCCAACTGTAAGTTTATCCATGTTATTCAATACAGGCCAACTGTACGTTTATCCATATTATTCAATACAGGCCAACTGTACGTTTATCCATGTTATTCAATACAGGCCAACTGTACGTTTATCCATGTTATTCAATACAGGCCAACTGTACGTTTATCCATGTTATTCAATACAAGCCAACTGTAAGTTTATCCATGTTATTCAATACAGGCCAACTGTACGTTTATCCATGTTATTCAATACAGGCCAACTGTAAGTTTATCCATGTTATTCAATACAGGCCAACTGTAAGTTTATCCATGTTATTCAATACAGGCCAACTGTACGTTTATCCATGTTATTTAATACAGGCCAACTGTACGTTTATCCATGTTATTCAATACAGACCAACTGTAAGTTTATCCATGTTATTCAATACAGGCCAACTGTACGTTTATCCATGTTATTTAATACAGGCCAACTGTACGTTTATCCATGTTATTCAATACAGACCAACTGTAAGTTTATCCATGTTATTCAATACAGGCCAACTGTACGTTTATCCATATTATTCAATACAGGCCAACTGTACGTTTATCCATGTTATCCAATACAGGCCAACTGTAAGTTTATCCATATTATTCAATACAGGCCAACTGTACGTTTATCCATATTATTCAATAAAGGCCAACTATAAGTGTATCCATGTTATTCAATACAGACCAACTATAAGTTTATCCATATTATTCAATACAGACCAACTGTACGTTTATCCATATTATTCAATACAGACCAACTGTACGTTTATCCATGTTATTCAATACAGACCAACTGTACGTTTATCCATGTTATTCAATACAGGCCAACTGTACGTTTATCCATATTATTCAATACAGGCCAACTGTACGTTTATCCATATTATTCAATAAAGGCCAACTGTAAGTGTATCCATGTTATTCAATACAGACCAACTGTAAGTTTATCCATATTATTCAATACAGACCAACTGTACGTTTATCCATGTTATTCAATACAGACCAACTGTACGTTTATCCATGTTATTCAATACAGGCCAACTGTACGTTTATCCATGTTATTCAATACAGGCCAACTGTACGTTTATCCATGTTATTCAATACAGGCCAACTGTACGTTTATCCATGTTATTCAATACAGGCCAACTGTAAGTTTATCCATGTTATTCAATACAGGCCAACTGTACGTTTATCCATGTTATTCAATACAGGCCAACTGTAAGTTTATCCATGTTATTCAATACAGGCCAACTGTACGTTTATCCATGTTATTCAATACAGGCCAACTGTACGTTTATCCATATTATTCAATACAGGCCAACTGTACGTTTATCCATGTTATTCAATACAGGCCAACTGTACGTTTATCCATATTATTCAATACAGGCCAACTGTACGTTTATCCATGTTATTCAATACAGGCCAACTGTACGTTTATCCATGTTATTCAATACAGGCCAACTGTACGTTTATCCATGTTATTCAATACAGGCCAACTGTACGTTTATCCATGTTATTCAATACAGGCCAACTGTAAGTTTATCCATGTTATTCAATACAGGCCAACTGTACGTTTATCCATGTTATTCAATACAGGCCAACTGTACGTTTATCCATGTTATTCAATACAGGCCAACTGTACGTTTATCCATATTATTCAATACAGGCCAACTGTACGTTTATCCATGTTATTCAATACAGGCCAACTGTAAGTTTATCCATGTTATTCAATACAGGCCAACTGTAAGTTTATCCATGTTATTCAATACAGGCCAACTGTACGTTTATCCATGTTATTCAATACAGGCCAACTGTACGTTTATCCATGTTATTCAATACAGGCCAACTGTAAGTTTATCCATGTTATTCAATACAGGCCAACTGTACGTTTATCCATGTTATTCAATACAGGCCAACTGTACGTTTATCCATGTTATTCAATACAGGCCAACTGTACGTTTATCCATATTATTCAATACAGGCCAACTGTACGTTTATCCATGTTATTCAATACAGGCCAACTGTACGTTTATCCATGTTATTCAATACAGGCCAACTGTACGTTTATCCATGTTATTCAATACAGGCCAACTGTACGTTTATCCATATTATTCAATACAGGCCAACTGTACGTTTATCCATGTTATTCAATACAGGCCAACTGTACGTTTATCCATGTTATTCAATACAGGCCAACTGTACGTTTATCCATGTTATTCAATACAAGCCAACTGTAAGTTTATCCATGCTATTCAATACAGGCCAACTGTACGTTTATCCATGTTATTCAATACAGGCCAACTGTAAGTTTATCCATGTTATTCAATACAGGCCAACTGTAAGTTTATCCATGTTATTCAATACAGGCCAACTGTACGTTTATCCATGTTATTTAATACAGGCCAACTGTACGTTTATCCATGTTATTCAATACAGACCAACTGTAAGTTTATCCATGTTATTCAATACAGGCCAACTGTACGTTTATCCATGTTATTTAATACAGGCCAACTGTACGTTTATCCATGTTATTCAATACAGACCAACTGTAAGTTTATCCATGTTATTCAATACAGGCCAACTGTACGTTTATCCATATTATTCAATACAGGCCAACTGTACGTTTATCCATGTTATTCAATACAGGCAAACTGTAAGTTTATCCATATTATTCAATACAGGCCAACTGTACGTTTATCCATATTATTCAATAAAGGCCAACTGTAAGTGTATCCATGTTATTCAATACAGACCAACTGTAAGTTTATCCATATTATTCAATACAGACCAACTGTACGTTTATCCATATTATTCAATACAGACCAACTGTACGTGTATCCATGTTATTCAATACAGACCAACTGTAAGTTTATCCATATTATTCAATACAGACCAACTGTACGTTTATCCATGTTATTCAATACAGACCAACTGTACGTTTATCCATGTTATTCAATACAGGCCAACTGTACGTTTATCCATGTTATTCAATACAGGCCAACTGTACGTTTATCCATGTTATTCAATACAGGCCAACTGTACGTTTATCCATGTTATTCAATACAGGCCAACTGTAAGTTTATCCATGTTATTCAATACAGGCCAACTGTACGTTTATCCATGTTATTCAATACAGGCCAACTGTAAGTTTATCCATGTTATTCAATACAGGCCAACTGTACGTTTATCCATGTTATTCAATACAGGCCAACTGTACGTTTATCCATATTATTCAATACAGGCCAACTGTACGTTTATCCATGTTATTCAATACAGGCCAACTGTACATTTATCCATGTTATTCAATACAGGCCAACTGTACGTTTATCCATATTATTCAATACAGGCCAACTGTACGTTTATCCATATTATTCAATACAGGCCAACTGTACGTTTATCCATGTTATTCAATACAGGCCAACTGTACGTGTATCCATGTTATTCAATACAGGCCAACTGTACGTTTATCCATGTTATTCAATACAGGCCAACTGTAAGTTTATCCATGTTATTCAATACAGGCCAACTGTACGTTTATCCATGTTATTCAATACAGGCCAACTGTACGTTTATCCATATTATTCAATACAGGCCAACTGTACGTTTATCCATGTTATTCAATACAGGCCAACTGTACGTTTATCCATGTTATTCAATACAGGCCAACTGTACGTTTATCCATGTTATTCAATACAGGCCAACTGTACGTTTATCCATGTTATTCAATACAGGCCAACTGTACGTTTATCCATGTTATTCAATACAGGCCAACTGTAAGTTTATCCATGTTATTCAATACAGGCCAACTGTACGTTTATCCATGTTATTCAATACAGGCCAACTGTAAGTTTATCCATGTTATTCAATACAGGCCAACTGTACGTTTATCCATGTTATTCAATACAGGCCAACTGTACGTTTATCCATGTTATTCAATACAGGCCAACTGTACGTTTATCCATATTATTCAATACAGGCCAACTGTACGTTTATCCATATTATTCAATACAGGCCAACTGTACGTTTATCCATGTTATTCCATACAGGCCAACTGTACGTTTATCCATGTTATTCAATACAGGCCAACTGTACGTTTATCCATGTTATTCAATACAGGCCAACTGTACGTTTATCCATGTTATTCAGTACAGGCCAGAATGGATGGAGTCTTATAATCATGCCCAGTCTATTCCTTATTGCATCATCCATCATATATTGTGGCACTGACCAACACACACACGTGGGTCCTTGGTCTTCCTGTAGAGTATGTGTGTGTGTGTGTGTGTGTGTGTGTGTGTGTGTGTGTGTGTGTGTGTGTGTGTGTGTGTGTGTGTGTGTGTGTGTGTGTGTGTGTGTGTGTGTGTGTGTGTGTGTGTGTGTGTGTGTGTGTGTGTGTTATCTCGAGGAGCATTCTTCCATATTCATACAGAGACAGAAAGAAGAGTGATTAATCTATTAATCTTCCACTTTTCCCTGTAATCTCGCTCTCTTTCTCACACTCACGCACAACACACCAAAGTCATTGTTACACACACACTAGCTCACTCACTCAAATGTATGACCTACACACCAGTTCTTATATGGAATGAAGACACACAAAAACACGCCATCATTGGCTCTCCAGGTTATTGACTGTGGAGGGGTGGTTAGTGGTTGTCATAGAGACATGTGGAATGGGATGTGGTGTACGTGTGTATCCATAACCTTGAGAAGACAATGAGGATTAATCACAGCCAGCCAGACAGTGGCAAAGCTAGAGAGAGGATGCAGGAGAGACAGTAGGTATCTCACTGAGAGCTGTGCCTGTCTGCGCTGTTGGTCGTTAGGTCGTTAAAGGGCATCTATCCATGTGTGTTTGTGTAGAACATGGGGAACTCTTTCCATGACAGACTGACCAGGTGAATCCAAGTAAAAGCTATGATCCCGTATTGATGTCACCTGTTAAATCCACTTCAATCAGTGTAGACGTGTGTATGTGTGCCATTCAGAGGGTGAATGGGCACGACAAAAGATGTAAGTGCCTTTGAATGGGGTATGGTAGTAGGTGGTAGGACACTCCGGTCTGAACGTGTCAGGAACTGCAACGTTGTTGCGCTTTTCACGCTTCCAGTGTGTATCAAGAATGGTCCACTACCCAAAGGACATCCAGACAACTTGACACAACTGTGGGAAGCATTGGAGTCAACATGGGCAAGCATCCCTGTGGAATGCTTTCAACAACTAGTAGAGTTCATGCCCCAACACATTGAGGCTGTTCTGAGGACAAAAGAATGGGCAATTCCTAATATTTGGTATACGTTATGTACAGTGCCTTCGGAAATTATTCACACCCCTTGACCTTTCCACATTTTGTTACATTACGTTACAGCCATAATGACAAGGTAAAAACAGGTTTCGGATTTTTTGCAAAGTATTAAAAATAAAAAACAGAAATACCTTATTTATGTAAGTATTCAGACCTTTTGCTATGAGACTCAAAATAGAGCTTCTGTGCATCCTGTTTCCATTGATCATCCTTGAGATGTTTCTACAACTTGATTGGAGTCCATCTGTGGTAAATTCAATTTATATGAAATCAGTCTATATGAGGTCCCACAGTTGACAGTGCATGTCAGAGCAAAAACAAAGCCATGAGGTCCAAGGAATTGTCCGTAGAGCTTTGAGATAGGATTGTGTCGAGGCACAGATCTGGGGGAGAGTACCAACAAATAACCTTCCAGAAGGACAACCATCTCTGCATCACTCCACTAATCAGGCCTTTATGGTAGAGTGCAGGCGGAAGCCACTCCTCAGTAAAAGGCACATGACAGCCCACTTGGAGCTTGGCCAAAGGCACCTAAAGACCTCAGACCATGAGAAACAAGATTCTCTGGTCTGATGAAACCAAGAGTAAACTCTTTGGCCTGAATGCCAAGTTTCATGTCTGGAGGAAATCTGGCACCATCCCTACAGTGAAGCATGGTGGTGGCAGCATCATGAGGAAAACTGGCACCATCCCTACAGTGAAGCATGGTGGTGGCAGCATCATGCTGTGGGGGTGTTTTTCAGCAGCAGAGACTGGGAGACTAGTCAGGATTGAGGGAAAGATGAACTGAGCAAAGTACAGAGAGATCCTTGATGAAAACCTGCTCCAGAGCTCTCAGGACCTCAGACTGGAACGAAGGTTCACCCTCCAACAGGACAACAACCCTAAACACACAGCCAAGACAACGCAGGAGTGGCTTCAGGACAAGTCTCTAAATATCCTTGAGTGGCCCAGCCAGAGCCCGGACTTGAACCCTATTGAACATCTCTGGAGAGACCTGTGCAGCAATGCTCCCCATCCAACCTGAATGGGAGAAACTCCCAAAATACAGGTCTCCCAAGCTTGTAGCGTCATACCCAAGAAGACTCTAGGCTGTAATTGCTGCCAAAGGTGCTTCAACGAAGTACTGAGTAAAGGGTCTGAATACTTTTGTAAATGTGATATCTCAGTTTTTAATTTATTTTATCCTAAAAACCTATTTATGCTTGTCATTAATGGGCATTGTGTGTAGATTGAGGGGGGGAAAAACAATTTAATCAATTTTTAGAATAAGGCTGTAACCTAACAAAATGTGGAAAAAGTCAAGGGCACTGTACATAGTGTGTATGAATGTGTATGTTACCAGCTCCAAGCATCTGCGGCTGCTGTCCTGTTCTCTCTGAGACAGGTCTTCAACCTCCTGTCTCATGTGGTGGAGGCGTTGTTGGTAGTACTGACTGTTCTCTCTCTCTCGGACCTCTGTCTGGGCACTCTGCTCTAGCTCCTCTCCCAGACGCACCACACTATCCCTCAGACGCAGCACCAACACCTACAGAGAGACAGAAGATATTTTTGTCAGACATTATTTAAACTTTATCTACTATTTCTAAATTTCAGCTTTGGCAATATGTACATCATGCCGATAATGCACCATTACATTAAATTGAATTGAGATAAAGAAAGAGATATGAGAGAGACAGAGAGTGTGTAAAGATATGTCAACTAGATTGCTTACTGTCCATTTTAACATCCTCACCTCAAACCTCTTGACCTGTCCTCTCTGGAACTCCAGCTTGTTCTCCAGGTCACACACCCTGGCCTCTTGCATACTGACGATACTACGCCCCACGGTGGACGACTCTAGGAACTGCACCCTGGCCATACTGGTTGCGAGCTGGGGGGAGAAGGGGAAGAGAAAGGAGGAGGAGAGGAAGGATAAGAGAAATATCAGAGTAGGTTATTCAGTCTTGTATCCACATTAACAGCATATCTAGTTCACCATCCCCCCACATTTCTCAGCTGTCAGTTCTTACCTCTTCCTGGAGTGTGTGTCGCTGTTTCTTGGCCTCCTCCAGTTCAGCCTGTAACTCTCTGATCTGTGAAATATCGCTGGAGGACTGAGATAGAGAAAGGTACAGTTTTAATGATCTTTAATTTGAAAAGCACAACTGTCAGAGTCTTTGTACATGGTTTGGAAACCACTATGAGGCAGAGTTACACACCTGTGCAATGAGAGCTTTGTGTTTCTTCATGAGTTCATTAAGGTCCTCCTGGTCCTCCTCTAGTCTCTTCAACAGATCGGACTTGTCATGTTGCAGCTGAGCTACCTGCTCATCCACCTACACATAAACATACACACCTTTAATCTACTCTCTCCACTAGACTGTTGTGCTCACAGTAGGATTGTAAACACATTGATGTTAAAAGTTCCCAAACACCACTGATAATGATACAGTAACAGTTCGTAGTAAGAGTCTAGTATGAGGCCTCTATCTATCTCACCAGACTCTTGTGTTTGCAGATGTTCTCTAGTTCTATCTGAGCATTCTCCAGTTCCATGGACAGAGTCTTCTGAACACTCTCCACCTCCGCTCTCCTTGCCTCACTCTCCTCCAACTAACAGAGAAAGAGATGGAGAGGGACAGAGAGAGCAATAGAGGGAGAGAGAGGGGGGGGGGATATGTTTTAATCGTTAGTTTAAACACGCCTTGATCCACATTCATAGCATCATAGTATGTGTGTGTGTGTGTTTGCATGTGTAGGCGTGTGTGTACCTGGCAGTGCAGACGCTCTATGTGTTCCTTGCTGCCAGGAGCCTGGCTGTGTCCAGGGTTGTCTATGGTAGACAGCAGTAGCTGAGCATCAACCAGCAGGGCATGGGTTCTCTTCAGATCTCTCCTCAGTCTCTTCTCCACATCAAAGTCCCTGTGTCCCACCTTGCAGAGGGAGGAAGAGAATTCAATGTTTAGTAATATGTTAAATAGTTTAATCCACACACACAGACACACACACATACACACACAAGCACCCATAAATTACAATAAAACAACCTCAAGCCTGTCTATATTATGTAGTGGAGGAACTCTGGGGCATTGAGTAAACAAACGTTTGTTGATTAAGTTTGTACTTCAATTTGTTACCACAGGGAAAAGTCTTTCTATAAATAATGGGACCAATGTGTGACATTAGGATTTTTTAAAAATGAAACGGTTTGAAACAAACATTTGAAGGATTTCCATGCAGTTCCACATGTGTACTTAGCAGAATAAAAGGGACTATATGTAAATTGACCCATAACTCTATCAACATGTTTACAACAACCAGAGGCTGCTGCTGAGGGGAGGACGGCTCATAATAATGACTGGAACAGCGCGAATGGAATGGCATCAAACATATGGAAACCATGTATTTTGATGTATTTGATACCATTCCACTAATTCTGCTCTAGTCATTACCACGAGCCCATCCTCCCCAATTAATGTGACCTCATAAAGACATGGCAAGTCACATTTAAAGAGTTCCAGGGACTATTTCAAGCACTTCATTGTAATCTTCAATGACATCAATGTTATACAATTGTATCATTTATATGACTGTACACACAGGGCCTAATATAGAACCCCCCCCCCACCCCCCCCAAAAAAAAAGTGTACAAAAAAGTAGGCCATTACAACTTTAAGAATAATAAAAATGTAGGCCTTGCCAATGCATTGATATTCAAATGATGATTACATTCTAAAATATGTGAGAATAATGTGGACATCGCATTACTAAATAGACTGGATGCATTTTCTGTCACATAATAAACCCAAAATAAATTAATGTGTTGCCTGTTTCGCATGTTATTTTGGCATTAATACGTGTCACATATCAGTCTGCAAACAATGTAAAAAAACTATTGAGTTACTAAAACCACATACAAGCATGTGGCGTGTTTCAGCCTACTATAGCTCAGTGCTTTCTGTGGTGGTGGGGCAGCCAGCGGAAATTACGGAGCGTAGGGGTTGATAATGTTCTCTAGTTGCACCGTGATTGGCTCAGTATTCTGTCACTCTGGGGACACTACGTCAACTCAAAATCTACGGGGAGAGCTCGAAAATTCAAGCCCCTTGACATCAAATCATGTTATATCTACCGTAGCTTTGATTGGACTGATCATGTCATCATACTTTCAAAATCTTAGCTAGCAAGATGGACTAGCAGTCATCATAATGAATCACGTCGACAAATTATAGATAAAAGGTATCGGTGCTCATCGCCCATTGGACATAAACATGACAAAATATCAGAAATCGCAAATTCAACAATGAGTAGTTTGGAAGGAATCAGTGGCAAACTGTAAGCATTGCAAAGCAATCACTAGCCTGCTACTGGAGTGGGTGTGTGGTCGAAGTCTGGGTTTAAGGGTCTATTTTCCAAGCTTAAAATGATAAACATTTAACACCATGGGCCAGAAAAGATGGAGTACATTGGCCTTGCTGTCAATCCAGCATGACTTCTATCTCATTCAAAACAACTGCAAACGTGGAACTGGGAAATCTCTGACTTCATTGAGGTCAAAACAACTGGGAACCCGATAAAAAACGAGCTCCGACTGGGAATTCCAAGTCGGGAACTCTGGCCTCCTTCTAAAGCTCCAATCTGAAGACCACTGACGTCATAATTCAAGCTTGCTTTTTCCAAGTTCACTGTTGTCTTGAAAGCTGTCGGAAAAAAAGATGGTAAAATGTTTTCAAATAAAAGCACCATAAATCCAGAGAATGACAGACTTTGATGAGAAAGTTTGATGACAAATTGTTCCCACAAGGACCGCCGCTCCACCTTCCTGTTCAAGTGAGCACAGCACAACAAGGTGAGTCCAAAAATGTATTGTATGCTGCTGCATACATTTTGTAATATGACAGGGAGATATGTATACTGTAGCTAAGATAGTAATACTAAGTTAATGTTGTGTGGTAAGCTGTTAGTAGCCCATGTGCCTCACCTTAATAATTTGGTCCCTTTCCCCCTCATAACTTAACCTACTGTTCTGATTTGGTGGTGCACATGTAGCCTATAGCCTGTTTTAGAGAAATGTCATCATTGAATATTGTAAGAGCTTTCATTGTCTGCTTTATATACCCCATTTATTTATCCTACTGTTCTGACTTGGTGTACATGGAGAATACCGTAAGAACGGCCCATGTTCTGAATTCTGTACATTTCAAAAGTGCTGAACAAATAGTTATATTGACTACGTCTGTCATAGCTCGCTCATTAATGTCTTATTCGAAATTACGGATTGCCTCTTATCCGCTTGTCGAGCATAACACAAGAGCCTAACATAGGAGCCTAACATAAGAGCCTAACACAAGAGCCTAACACAAGAGCCTAACATAAGAGCCTAACACAAGAGCCTAGCACAAGAGCCTAGCACAAGAGCCTAACACAAGAGCCTAACACAAGAGCCTAACACAAGAGCCTAACACAAGAGCCTAACATAAGAGCCTAACATAAGAGCCTAACATAAGACACCAACTGTTATGTAGTTACACTGCATTTCTAGGATCACTATACAAAAAAAACTGTCTGACAGCCAGATCCAGGATTCTTACAGAGTTCAAGTTCAATGTCTAATTTAACTGATTCATGCTTAATATATGATTTAATGAAAACTTACACTGTCATAAATGCAAGGACAGAAAATGTATGTTTTAAGTCACACGATTTTGGACAAATCCGTCAAGACACCAACTATGATAAAGGATTTAAATCAACTAGTGAATTGCATTGAATATAGCTGCGATCCCCCTTATATCTTAATGTAATGACATGAACAAAAATGGCTAATTATTATCAATGACTTATCAACAGCTGAAACAAGTTGTCCAGTGTAGAAAATCCTCACTAGTACGCTAGTTTATAGAAACACACACTTATGGATTGCTGTGAGTGAGTTAGTGGGGCTGATGCATTGAACATGAGGAGACAGAAACAGACTCTACATCTCCCTGCAGTGACAGAGTGATGAGGTGTTGTGGAAGCTTTAGGCTGCCTGCTATATTGGGTTTCTTTGTATTGCCTGTTGGTAGAAGTGACATGCTGAATTCATCTCCCTGAGAGCATTACACTGGAAAAATCTATACTGCCCCACTGCCTGGATAGGAACACACACACACAGGCGCGCACACACACACACACACACACACAGGCACACACACACACAGACACGCACACACACACACACTCGCCGCCGAGAGGCACGTCAATAGAAAGACCAGCCTGATTCGACAGCACTTTGAGATAGACTTTGTGCAACAGTGAGTGTGTGTGTCTCTCTGTGTCTCTATCTGGGTGTGTGCGTGTGCGTGTGTGTATGCGTCAATGTGTGTGTGTGTCTACGTGCATGCGCTCTGTGTGTATGTATGTGTGTGTGTATGTACTGTGTTTGCGTGTTTGTGTGTGTGTATTATGTACCATGTGTGTGCGTGCATCTGTGCATGTGTCTGTGTGTACCTGGTCACAAAGTGTAGCTATGAGTCCCTCCAGGTCGTGTTTCTCATGAACAACCATCTGTTTCTCTTCATACTCTTGTTCCAGCTGCATCTCTAGCTGACGCAGCTACAAGGAAATAAAAACAAACTTATTACAATTACAGTAAATAAGCAAAGGAACCAGGTGTTTTACAGGACGTAGTGGATACAGGTGTTTTACAGGACGTAGTGGAACCAGGTGTTTTACAGGACGTAGTGGATACAGGTGTTTTACAGGACGTAGTGGAACCAGGTGTTTTACAGGACGTAGTGGATACAGGTGTTTTACAGGACGTAGTGGAACCAGGTGTTTTACAGGACGTAGTGGAACCAGGTGTTTTACAGGATGTAGTGGAACCAGGTGTTTTACAGGACGTAGTGGAACCAGGTGTTTTACAGGACGTAGTGGAACCAGGTGTTTTACAGGACGTAGTGGAACCAGGTGTTTTACAGGACGTAGTGGAACCAGGTGTTTTACAGGACGTAGTGGAACCAGGTGTTTTACAGGACGTAGTGGAACCAGGTGTTTTACAGGATGTAGTGGAACCAGGTGTTTTACAGGACGTAGTGGAACCAGGTGTTTTACAGGACGTAGTGGAACCAGGTGTTTTACAGGACGTAGTGGAACCAGGTGTTTTACAGGACGTAGTGGAACCAGGTGTTTTACAGGACGTAGTGGAACCATGTTCAACAGTTAAACAAAGGAACCAGGTGTTTTACAGGACGTAGTGGAACCATGTTCAACAGTTAAACAAAGGAACCAGGTGTTTTACAGGACGTAGTGGAACCAGGTGTTTTACAGGACGTAGTGGAACCAGGTGTTTTACAGGACGTAGTGGAACCATGTTCAACAGTTAAACAAAGGAACCAGGTGTTTTACAGGACGTAGTGGAACCATGTTCAACAGTTAAACAAAGGAACCAGGTGTTTTACAGGACGTAGTGGATCCATGTTCAACAGTTAAACAAAGGAACCAGGTGTTTTACAGGACGTAGTGGAACCATGTTCAACAGTTAAACAAAGGAACCAGGTGTTTTACAGGACGTAGTGGAACCATGTTCAACAGTTAAACAAAGGAACCAGGTGTTTTACAGGACGTAGTGGAACCAGGTGTTTTACAGGACGTAGTGGAACCAGGTGTTTTACAGGACGTAGTGGAACCATGTTCAACAGTTAAACAAAGGAACCAGGTGTTTTACAGGACGTAGTGGAACCATGTTCAACAGTTAAACAAAGGAACCAGGTGTTTTACAGGACGTAGTGGAACCATGTTCAACAGTTAAACAAAGGAACCAGGTGTTTTACAGGACGTAGTGGAACCATGTTCAACAGTTAAACAAAGGAACCAGGTGTTTTACAGGACGTAGTGGAACCATGTTCAACAGTTAAACAAAGGAACCAGGTGTTTTACAGGACGTAGTGGAACCAGGTGTTTTACAGGACGTAGTGGAACCAGGTGTTTTACAGGACGTAGTGGAACCATGTTCAACAGTTAAACAAAGGAACCAGGTGTTTTACAGGACGTAGTGGAACCATGTTCAACAGTTAAACAAAGGAACCAGGTGTTTTACAGGACGTAGTGGATCCATGTTCAACAGTTAAACAAAGGAACCAGGTGTTTTACAGGACGTAGTGGAACCATGTTCAACAGTTAAACAAAGGAACCAGGTGTTTTACAGGACGTAGTGGATCCATGTTCAACAGTTAAACAAAGGAACCAGGTGTTTTACAGGACGTAGTGGAACCATGTTCAACAGTTAAACAAAGGAACCAGGTGTTTTACAGGACGTAGTGGAACCATGTTCAACAGTTAAACAAAGGAACCAGGTGTTTTACAGGACGTAGTGGATCCATGTTCAACAGTTAAACAAAGGAACCAGGTGTTTTACAGGACGTAGTGGAACCATGTTCAACAGTTAAACAAAGGAACCAGGTGTTTAATATATGCTTGATGTAGATTATTGATCTCCTCATATTAACCCTGGCTGTCGTAAAACATCTCTATAGTGGTGTCACTGGCAAGATCAGGGCTGTACAGTACTTAAGTAAAAAATACTTGAGTGTACTACTTAAGTTGTTTTTTAGGGTATATTGTACTCCGGTATGACATTTGGGTACTTTTTCCACCACTGTTCATATTAAGTTGACAGTCAGTAACTGTTCTAACCTAAGCAGTGGTCCCATTCTGTGGTCAGTAGCGGTCACCTACCCGTCTCTGGGAGGACTTGTGTACGTCCTCTAACTCCTCCTCTTTATCCTCCAGCTCTTTAAGATGAATCTGTTTCATTCTCTCCATCTCCATCTCAAAACGCAGGTGCACCTAGAGGAAGATAGGTGGAAGAAGAGAGGTGGAGAAAGAGGAAGAGAGGTAGAGGAAGAGGGGGTGGAAGAGGAAGAGAAGTGGAGAAAGAGGAAGAGAGGTGGAGAAAGAGGAAGAGAGATGGAAAAGAGGAAGAGAGGGGGGAAGAGGAAGAGAGGTGGAGAAATATGAAGAGAGGTGGAGAAAGAGGAAGAGGTGGAGAAGAGGAAGAGAGGTGGAGAAAGAGGAAGAGAGATGGAGAAGAGGAAGAGAGGGGGGAAGAGGAAGAGAGGTGGAGAAAGAGGAAGAGAGGTGGAGAAAGAGGAAGAGATGGAGAAGAGGAAGAGAGGGGGGAAGAGGAAGAGAGGTGGAGAAATATGAAGAGAGGTGGAGAAAGAGGAAGAGGTGGAGAAGAGGAAGAGAGTTGGAGAAATAGGAAGAGGTGAAGAGGAAGAGAGATGGAGAAGAGGAAGAGAGGTGGAGAAAGAGAAAGAGGAAGAGAGGTAGAGGAAGAGAGGGGGGAAGAGGAAGAGAAGTGGAGAAAGAGGAAGAGAGGTGGAGAAAGAGAAAGAGGAAGAGAGGTAGAGGAAGAGAGGGGGGAAGAGGAAGAGAAGTGGAGAAAGAGGAAGAGAGGTGGAGGAAGAGGAAGAGGTGGAGAAAGAGGAAGAGTTAGAGTAAGAGGCAGAGAGATGTCTGTGTCTCTGTGTGTTGTGTGCATACATACCTGCTGCTGTGTAAAAACAGTATCACTCAATCATGTCAGTAGTAAGCATTACAGTTTCTTGTAATCCATGTGTGTGTGTGTGTGTGTGTGTGTGTGTGTGTGTGTGTGTGTGTGTGTGTGTGTGTGTGTGTGTGTGTGTGTGTGTGTGTGTGTGTGTGTGTGCGTGCATGGCATGCATACCTGCTGCGCCTGCTGAATCTTGGCGGTAAGCTTGGTAATCTCCTCTCCTCTCTCATTGGTCTGGGTCTCCAGGAGGCGGAGCTGCTTCTTGAGGTCCGGCAGCGAATCAGAGGCCAGGTCAAAGGGCACGCTGAGGTCACGGATCTGGGCACACAGCTCCTCCTTCTGCTGCTGCACACGAACCACTTCTGCCAGGCTCTCCTACAAACAAACAAACAAACGCACGCACGCACGCACGCACGCGCACGCACGCACGCACGCACGCACGCACGCACGCACGCACGCACGCACGCACGCACGCACGCACGCACGCACGCACACACACACACACACACACACACACACACACACACACACACACACACACACACACACACACCAAATCGCAGGAACAGACACACATGGGAACAGACAAAGGATGTATCTTTTCACCAAATGTTTGTTGTTTAAGGTTGTGAAACCACCTCTAAATGTGTATTTTGTGTACCTGTAGAGTGCGTTTCAGAGTGTATATCTCTGCCCCCAGTGCAGTGCTCTCGTGAATGGCTTTATCCTTCAGTTCTCTCTCTTTGTCTGCCTCTTCTAGGGCCTGGGTCAACTCACTGTCAAACCTGTAAAAACACATGCATTGGAACGCATACAAACTCCATTATATGGAATCCCTACATACCCTTGTTTGAATTAAGTTTCTTACACATACACACGTGCACAAACACGTGCACACACACGTGCACACACACACACACACACACCAATACAAACCTACCTCCTCTGTTTGCGGTCCAGCTCGTGAGCGCGACCCTGTAGGCTGTCAGTGAGAACACGGGCGTCCTGGAGGTCAGAGGTGACACGACGAACCTGACGCTTCAACTCTGTGGCGCTCTTCTTAGACTGCTCCAGCTGGGCCTGTAGGAAGCCCACCTACCACAAGGGGGGAGACAGAGACTCAGCAAGAGACGACAACCCTGGACTGTGTGTGAGCTACGCTGAGAAGTGTGTGTGTGTGTGTGTGCTATATACCTTGGTGTCCAGCTCTAGGTGTGTCTGTCTCTCTGCCTCCAGTCTCTCCTCTGTGTGTTTGAGTCGTCTCCTGACATACTCTACCTCAGTCTGGCAGCACTCTAGCTGTAGTGCCATCTCACTCTCTGTAGGGGAGGGGGGCAGTGTGTGTGTAGAGAAAAGTCATGAATAATTCCAATTACATCAGACCACACCCCATCCTCCCAGATCCCCCACACCTGTTCCCTCCTAAAACGCTAGTCCAAACCCCTTAACCGCCAAACCCTAAACTGCCATTACCCAACCTCCATCCAACCCCCCCCTCCCCTCCATGTGTTGCCTGTTCTGTGTGAATAAATGTCAAAACTGTCATTCTGGCATTTATTCTGCATTTTCCCTGATGCCTCATGGGGGCAGTATAACTCAGATCAACAGTTAGTAACATCCAGTGTAGTCAAACCTTCCATTCAGTGAGAGGGAGTTTCACCTATTGATAAATCCAAATGACAGGCAGTTTACCTATAGTAGTTCCCCAGCTTGTCCCTGTCCCAGCCTGGGACTCTTTGCTCTGGACTTTCTGTTTCTCCTCCTCCAACTGTTTCTCCAGCGTCACCATGGTGGCCTTACACTGGCCCAGCCGAGCCTGAGAAAGGGAAGGAGACAAAAGAGAGAAAAAGAAAGAGAGAAAAACACTGTATTGTATGGGGCCAGGCACACAACACCTTTAGTCCTTGTGTACCGGAGAGTTATTAGGGTGCTGTTTTAATACTCCCCGTAGTTCATTGTGTACTGGAGAGTTATTAGGGTGCTGTTTTAATACTCCCCGTAGTTCCTTGTGTACTGGAGAGTTATTAGATGCTGTTGTAATACTCCCTGTAGTTCCTTGTGTACTGGAGAGTTATAAGATGCTGTTGTAATACTCCCTGTAGTTCCTTGTGTACTGGAGAGTTATAAGATGCTGTTGTAATACTCCCTGTAGTTCCTTGTGTACTGGAGAGTTATAAGATGCTGTTGTAATACTCCCTGTAGTTCCTTGTGTACTGGAGAGTTATTAGGGTGCTGTTTTAATACTCCCTGTAGTTCCTTGTGTACTGGAGAGTTATTAGGGTGCTGTTTTAATACTCCCTGTAGTTCCTTGTGTACTGGAGAGTTATTAGGGTGCTGTTTTAATACTCCCTGTAGTTCCTTGTGTACTGGAGAGTTATTAGGGTGCTGTTTTAATACTCCCTGTAGTTCCTTGTGTACTGGAGAGTTATTAGATGCTGTTGTAATACTCCCTGTAGTTCCTTGTGTACTGGAGAGTTATTAGATGCTGTTGTAATACTCCCTGTAGTTCCTTGTGTACTGGAGAGTTATTAGATGCTGTTGTAATACTCCCTGTAGTTCCTTGTGTACTGGAGAGTTATTAGATGCTGTTGTAATACTCCCTGTAGTTCCTTGTGTACTGGAGAGTTATTAGATGCTGTTATAATACTACCTGTAGTTCCTTGTTTTCCCTGGTGAGTCGTAGTCTCTCTCCTCTCTCCATGTCAAGCGCCTGACTGACAGCTTCACCACGGAAACGCTCATCACTTAGTTCAGACGACACCGCCGTCACCTAGACAAAACACACCCACACCTGTATTTATAACTAAAGCTTTACTTCACACTTTGTCCACCCAGCCTATCACTTTAGTGCTCCTCAAACTTTACACTTGACAGGCCTCCCAAACTTTACACTTGACAGGCCTCCCAAACTTGACATATTACTATCCCTAAATCAAACGTTTACACTTTACAGCCCCTCAAACTTTACACTTTACAGCCCCTTAAACTTTACGCTTTACAGCCCCTCAAACTTTACGCTTTTCAGCCCCTCAAACTTTACGCTTTACAGCCCCTCAAACTTTACGCTTTACAGCCCCTCAAACTTTACGCTTTACAGCCCCTCAAACTTTACAGCCCCTCAAACTTGACACTTTACTGCCCCTCAAACTTTACATTTTACTGCCCCTCAAACTTTACACTTTACTGCCCCTCAAACTTTACACTTTACTGCCCCTCAAACTTTACACTTTACTGCCCCTCAAACTTTACACTTTATAGGCTTCCTAAACTATACCCACCTTGGTCTCCAGGATGTCAGTGGTCTGTCTCAGCTCGTTCCTCTCTCTCTCTGACTTCTCCAGTCGTCGTCTCAGAGCCGTGATCTCATCCTGGGAAATCATAAGAGTATTTTGTTAAACAACATACCAAATCTCCAGTGATAAAGTTTAGCTCTTATAACTATTTGGCTTTGAGTTGATTCAAAAGGCCTTGGATCAAGTGGTTACTGTTTGGCTCTGAATCATGGGTAGTCTCTGAATCAACATGCTTTTTTTGCTCTGTATCACTGAGTAGTCTCTGAATCGATTCCTACCTCCTTGGCTCTAAGTCTCTGGTCATCCATGTTAACATCCAGTAGGGGGCGTACTCTACACAGCAGTTTCCACCAGCTCCACTTGGCCACGCCTCTCAGAGTACGGATGTTACTCTGGACACACCTCACTGCCATCTGCTGCACCTGTATGGGGACACACAGAGATACACACAAGTGTTATCGTCAGTACAGAGACAACGTGGAGTCGCAATTCAACGGCTCAGGCATGAGACATATGTGGCAGGGTCTACAGAAAATCACGGACTACAAAAGGAAAACAAGCCACGCCAGACACCGACGTCTTGCTCCCGGACAAGCTAAACACCTTCTTCACCCACTTTGAGAATAACAAAGTGCCACCGACGCGGCCCGCTACCAAGGACTGTGGGCACTTGTTCTCCTTGGCTGACGTGAGTAAGACATTTGAACGTGTTAACCCTCGTTAACCCAGCCGGTCCAGACGGCATCCCTAGCTGCGTCCTCAGAACATGCGCAGACCAGCTGTCTGGAGTGTTTACAGACATATTCAATCTCTCCCTATTCCAGTCTGCTGTCCCCACTTGCTTCAAGATGTCCATCATTGTTCCTGTACCCAAGAAAGCGAAGGTAACTGAACTAAATGACTATCGCCCCATAGCACTCACTTCTGTCATCATCAAATCAAATCAAACTTTATTTGTCACATGCGCAGAATACATGTGTAGACTTTACCGTGAAATGCTCACTTACAAGCCCTTAACCAACAGTGCTGTGAAAGAAGAGGAAAATATTTATCAAGTAGGCTAAAATAAAAAGTAATAATAAAAGTAACACAATAAGAATAACAATATTGAGGCTATATACACGGAGCACCGGTACCGAGTCAGTGTGCAGAGGTACAGGCTAGTTGAGGTAATCTGTACATGTAGGTGGGGGCCAAGTGACTATGAATAGATAACAAACAAACAGCGAGTAGCAGCAGTGTATAAAGGGGGAGGTCAATGTAAATTGTCCAATGGCCAATTTATGAATTGTTCACTAGTCTTATGGTTTGGGGGTAGAATCTGTCGAGTCCTAGACTTAGAGCTCCAGTACCGCTTGCTGTGCAGTAGCAGAGAAAACAGTCTATAAATTGGGTGACTGGAGTCTCTGACAATTGTATGGGCTTCCCTCTGACACCTCCTATTATATAGGTCCTGGATGGCAGGAAGCTTGGTCCCAGTGATGTACCAGGCCGTTCACACTACCTTCTGTAGCTCCTTACGGTCAGATGCCGAGCAGTTGACATACCAGGCGGTGATGCAACAGGTCAGGATGCTCTCGATGGTGCAGCTGTAGAACCTTTTGAGGGTTTGGGGACCCATGCCAAATCTTTTCAGTCTCCTGAGGGGGAAAGACATTGTCGTGCCCTCTTCATAACTGGCTTGGTATGTTTGGACCATAATAGTTTGTTGGTGATGTGGACACCAAGGAATTTGAAACTCTCGACCCGCTCCACTACAGCCCTGTCGATGTTAATGGGGACCTGTTCGGCCCGCCTTTTCCTGTAGTACACAATCAGCTCCTTTGTCTTGTTCACATTGAGGGAGAGGTTGTTGTCCTGGCACCACACTGCCAGTTCTCTGAACTCCTCCCTATAGCCATCTCACTATTGTCGGTGATCAGACCTACCACTGTTGTGTCGTCAGCAAGCTTAATGATGGTGTTGGAGTCATGCCTGGCTATGCAGTCGTGGGTGAACAGGGAATACAGGAGGGGACTAAGTACACACCCCTGAGGGGCCTCAGTGTTAAGGATCAGTGTGATAGACGTGCAATTGCCAACCCTTATCACCTGGGGTCGGCCTGTCAGGAAGTCCAGGATCCTGTTGCAGAGGGAGGTGTTTAGTCCCAGAGTCCTTAGCTTAGTGGTGAGCTTTATGGGCACTATGGTGTTGAACGCTGAGCTGTAGTCAATGAACAGCATTCTCACATAGGTGTTCCTTTTGTCCAGGTGAGAAAGGGCAGTGTGGAGTGCGATTGAGATTGCGTCAGCTGTGGATCTGTTGGGGTGTTATGCAAATTGGAGTGGGTCTAGGGCGTCGGGGAGGATGCTGTTGATGTGAGCCATGACCAGCCTTTCAAAGCACTTCATGGCTACCGACGTGAGTGCCACAGGCGGTAATCATTTAGGCAGGTTACCTTCACTTCCTTGGGCACAGGGACTATGGTGGTCTGCTTGAAACATGTAGGTATTACAGACTTGGTCAGGAAGAGGTTGAAAGTGTCAGTGAAGACACTGGACATTTGGTCCGTGCATGCTTTGAGTACACGTCCTGGTAACAAATAGATCCACAGACAATGCCATCGCACTTCCCTATCCCATATGGATAAGAGGAATACCTATGTAACAATGATGTTCATTGACTATAGCTCAGCCTTCAACACCATAGTACCCTCCAAGCTCATCATTAAGCTCGGGGCCCTGGGTCTGAACACCGCCCTGTGGAACTGGGTCCTGGACTTCCTGACGGGCCGCCCCATGGTGGTGAAGGTAGGAAACAACTCTCCCACTTTGCTGATCCTCAACACAGGGGCCCCACAAGGGAGCGTGCTCAGCACCCTCCTTTACTCCCTGTTCACCCATGACTCTGTGGCCACGCATGCTTCCAACTCAATCATCAAGTTTGCAAAGGACACAACAGTTGTAGGCCTGATTACCAACAATGACGAGACAGCCTATAGGGAGGAGGTGAGGGCCCTGGCGGAGTGGTGGCAGGAAAATAACCTCTCCCTCAACAAAACGAAGGAGCTGATCATGGACTTCAGGGAACAGCAGAGGGAGCACGCCCATATCCACATCGACGGGACAGCAGTGGAGTAGCTGAAAAGCTTAAAGTTCCTCGGTGTACACATCACCGACAAACTGAAATGGTCCACTCACACAGACAGTGTGGGGAAGAAGGTGCAACGGCGTCTCTTCAACCTCAGGAGGCTGAAGAAATTTGGCTTGGCCCTCACAAACTGTTACAGATGCACAATTGAGAGATGCACGTCAACTGCACTGCTCACAACCACAGGGCTCACCAGAGGGTGGAGCTGTCTGCCCAACGCATCACCGGAGGCACACTGCCTGCCCTCCAGGACACCTACAGCACCCGATGTCACAGGAAGGCCAAAAATATCATCAAGGACATCAACCACCCTAGCCACTGCCTGTTCACCCCACTACCATCCAGAAGGTGATGTCAGTACAGATGCATTAATGCTGAGACCGAGACACTGAAAAACAGCTTCTATCTCAAGGCCATCAGACTGCTAAATAGCCATGACTAGCAGGCTCCCACCCGGTTACTCAACCCTGCACTTTAGAGACTGCTTCCCTACAGTATATACATAGACATGGAATCACTAGTGTCGTGGAAATTTCCTGTATTTACCAATTCATGAGAGCAAACCACACACAAGTCAGAGTTATCATAAAGTCCATCTTTAATTATATGAGCTCCATCACAACCCTGTGACTCTCAGATCAATTCAGTGTCTATAAATGAATTCTCTGAGAGTCCTTACACATGGCAACTGAGATCCTTTATAGCACACACATAGCCAGACAGCATAGGCCATAAATTATTGTTCAGCTTTGTCTCCTAAACTATGTTTCTTCTCGCTCACAGAACCATAAAACAAAAACTATCAACAGGCATATATCAAATACCCCCTCCTGACAAGATACCAGAGAAACATTGACTGGCACACAGACATTGTGGAGCCAAGAGATAATAGATTTAAAAGATATGTTTACATATGAAGACAATCTTGACCCCTCCCCTCACTGCGGCCCAAGTAACTTACCCCATGACAGAGAACAGAACTGCAACCAGCCCACAGTATTATACAAAAATAGACATTCTGATGAGAAATAACTCACAAACACATAATGAATATAAAACATCTTACCTATGTTACCAACTAATTCTGATTATTCCCCAACACTAGTCACTTTAATAATGTTTACATACTACTTTACTTATTTCATATGTATATACTGTATTCTATTCTACTGTATGTTAGCCTATGCCACTCCAACATTGCTCGTCCTAATATTTAGATATTTCTTAACTCCATTCTTTTACTTTAGATTTGTGTGTATTGTTGTGTTAGATATTACTGTACTGTTGCAGCTAGGAACACAAGCATTTCACAACACCTGCAATAACATCTGCTAAATATGTGGATGTGAGTCCGTCCGTCTGTCCTCAGGTGCAGGTGTAACCCCGGTCTGTTATGTTAGGGTAGGTGTAACAAATCAAATCACATTTGTTGGTCACATTCACATATTTAGCAGATGTTATTGCAGGTGTTGCGAAATGCTTGTGTTCCTAGCTCCAACAGTACAGTAATATCTAACAGACAGACGGACACACGCACGCACACGTTGCAACTGCACCTAACTAACCTAGCACAGTACACCTGACAGACATGTTGCACCTAGGCTAATGATTCTGGGCCAGGGGTCAAACTCGCCTTCATTTTGCGGTGTTGTTGTCTAGCCAGGTGTCCCATACAGGCAGCCTGTAGGTGAACCAGCCAGACACTGACCAGCTTGTCTCTCTGCTGGTCCAGGTACTTTAACACACCTCGCTTCATAAACACCTGGTGGGAGGACGGGTAGAAAGAAGGGGAGACAGAAAGAGAGTGGAGAGAGAGAGATAAGGGGGAGGTAGGGAGGGAGAGAAACAGAGAGGATGTGAGAGAGAGAGAGAGAGAGAGAGAGAGAGAGAGAGAGAGAGAGAGAGAGAGAGAGAGAGAGAGAGAGAGAGAGAGAGAGAGAGAGAGAGAGAGAGAGAGAGAGAAGGGGGAGGTAGGGAGGGAGAGAAACAGAGAGAGAGAGAGAGAGAGAGAAACAGAGAGAGAGAGAGAGAAACAGAGAGAGTCAGAGAGACAGAGGGAGAGGGAGAGAGAGAGAGATGGAGGGAAAGTTACCACAGTCAATGTAACTAATCTACAGAGACAGGGTGTGTCAGAGACTAACATTAAGGAGCTCAGTACTCCTAGTCAGAAGCCTCTCTCTCAATTCAATTCAATTCAAGGAGCTTTATTGGCATGGGAAACATGTGTTAACATTGCCAAAGCAAGTGAGGTAGATAATACCCTGCCGGCTCCCAGTACGGTACTCTTCTTGTTCAGATCCAGTTCTACCAGCAGCTCCTCCACTGCCTTCCTCTCATCTGGGGTGATGAAGACTGAACCATAGCGTTTCATGACCGGAGGAGACAGAGCCTGGAAACGACACCTGAAGTCACTCAGAGTCATATGTTCCGGATAACCTGAGAGAGAGAGAGAGAGAGAGAGATGGAATAGGGTGGTCAGCCATAGCTATACAGGTGAGCACTATGATGCCACCAAAATTCCCAAATGATCAACTATATAACCTGTGCAGAATGGCTAACGCTCTGCTAAACTGCACTGTACACATCTATCTGAGGGCTGACTCTAGGCTAACACTAACCTGTGCGATAGAGCTGCAGGGCGGGGAGGATGTGTGTAGAGTGTAGCTGGATCCTGAGAGCAGGGACGTCGAATCCTCCACCACCGCTGTCTGTCTTAGCACCCACACACTGCAGGAACACTGGCCTGGCTCGACGAATCAGATTCAATAGAGCATCCTGGAAGGGGGGTTGGCGTGTATTAGGTTACTTATGGCCTGAAGTTTGACTGATTATAAAGTGGGAGTGTGTATTAGGTTACTTAAGGCCTGAAGTTTCACTGATATACAGTGGGAGTGTGTATTAGGTTACTTATGGCCTGAAGTTTCACTGATATACAGTGGGAGTGTGTATTAGGTTACTTATGGCCTGAAGTTTCACTGATATACAGTGGGAGTGTGTATTAGGTTACTTATGGCCTGAAGTTTCACTGATATACAGTGGGAGTGTGTATTAGGTTACTTAAGGCCTGAAGTTTCACTGATATACAGTGGGAGTGTGTATTAGGTTACTTATGGCCTGAAGTTTCACTGATATACAGTGGGAGTGTGTATTAGGGTACTTATGGCCTGAAGTTTCACTGATATACAGTGGGAGTGTGTATTAGGGTACTTATGGCCTGAAGTTTCACTGATTATAAAGTGGGAGTGTGTATTAGGGTACTTTTACATTACATTTAAGTCATTTAGCAGATGCTCTTATCCAGAGCGAAATACTTAAGGCCTGAAGTTTGACTGATTATAAAGTGGGAGTGTGTATTAGGGTACTTATGGCCTGAAGTTTCACTGATATACAGTTGGAGTGTGTATTAGGGTACTTATGGCCTGACGTTTGACTGATTTTAAAGTGGGAGTGTGTATTAGGGTACTTATGGCCTGAAGTTTCACTGATATACAGTGGGAGTGTGTATTAGGGTACTTATGGCCTGAAGTTTCACTGATATACAGTGGGAGTGTGTATTAGGTTACTTATGGCCTGAAGTTTCACTGATATACAGTGGGAGTGTGTATTAGGGTACTTATGGCCTGAAGTTTCACTGATATACAGTGGGAGTGTGTATTAGGTTACTTATGGCCTGAAGTTTCACTGATATACAGTGGGAGTGTGTATTAGGTTACTTATGGCCTGAAGTTTCACTGATATACAGTGGGAGTGTGTATTAGGGTACTTATGGCCTGAAGTTTCACTGATATACAGTGGGAGTGTGTATTAGGTTACTTATGGCCTGAAGTTTCACTGATATACAGTGGGAGTGTGTATTAGGTTACTTATGGCCTGAAGTTTCACTGATATACAGTGGGAGTGTGTATTAGGGTAGTTACGGCCTGTAGTTTCACTGATATACAGTGGGAGTGTGTATTAGGGTACTTATGGCCTGAAGTTTCACTGATATACAGTGGGAGTGTGTATTAGGTTACTTATGGCCTGAAGTTTCACTGATATACAGTGGGAGTGTGTATTAGGTTACTTATGGCCTGAAGTTTGACTGATATACAGTGGGAGTGTGTATTAGGTTACTTATGGCCTGTAGTTTGACTGATATAAAGTGGGAGTGTGTATTAGGTTACTTATGGCCTGTAGTTTGACTGATATAAAGTGGGAGTGTGTATTAGGGTAGTTATGGCCTGCAGTTTGACTGATTATAAAGTGGGAGTGTGTATTAGGGTAGTTATGGCCTGTAGTTTCACTGATATACAGTGGGAGTGTGTATTAGGGTAGTTATGGCCTGTAGTTTGACTGATATAAAGTGGGAGTGTGTATTAGGGTACTTATGGCCTGAAGTTTCACTGATATACAGTGGGAGTGTGTATTAGGGTACTTATGGCCTGAAGTTTCACTGATATACGGTGGGAGTGTGTATTAGGGTACTTATGGCCTGAAGTTTCACTGATATACAGTGGGAGTGTGTATTAGGGTACTTACGGCCTGTAGTTTGACTGATATAAAGTGGGAGTGTGTATTAGGGTACTTATGGCCTGTAGTTTGACTGATATAAAGTGGGAGTGTGTATTAGGGTATTTATGGCCTGTAGTTTGACTGATATAAAGTGGGAGTGTGTATTAGGGTAGTTATGGCCTGTAGTTTGACTGATATAAAGTGGGAGTGTGTATTAGGGGACTTACGGCCTGTAGTTTGAAGGATTATAAAGTGGGAGTGTGTATTAGGATACTTACGGCCTGTAGTTTGACTGATATAAAGTGGGAGTGTGTATTAGGGTATTTATGGCCTGTAGTTTGACTGATATAAAGTGGGAGTGTGTATTAGGGTATTTATGGCCTGTAGTTTGACTGATATAAAGTGGGAGTGTGTATTAGGGTAGTTATGGCCTGTAGTTTGACTGATATAAAGTGGGAGTGTGTATTAGGGGACTTACGGCCTGTAGTTTGACTGATATACAGTGGGAGTGTCGGCGTATGGCGGCCATTCCTCCGCTGAAGGTCTTTCTGACGGTGCCACTCCTCTGTAGCGAACGCTGGCTGCCCCCCTCCACCCCTCCCAAACCACGACACAGAGGGGGCACAGAGGCACGGGGGCCGAATAACGCCTTCACTACCCCACTGGAAATGGAGAGAAAGAAAAAGAGGTAGAGGGGTAAAGAGAGGGAGAAAGAGAGGGAGGGAGAGAGAGAAAAAGAGGGAGCGAGAGAAAGAGTGAGAGAAAAAGAGAGGGAGAGAGAAAGAGGGAGAGAGAGAAACAGAGGGAAAGGGGGAAAGAGAGGAAGAGAGAGAAAGAGAGGGAGAGAGAGAGAGGGGAGAGAGAGGTAAAGGGGTAAAGAGAGGGAGAAAGAGGGAGAGAGAGAAAAAGCGGGAGAGAGAGAAAGAGAGAGAAAAAAAGGGAGAGAGAGAAAGAGGGAGAAAACAAGGGAGAGAGAGAAAGAGGGAGAGAGAGAAAGAGAGGGAGAGGGGGAAAGAGAAACAGAGGGAGAGAGAAAGAGAGGGAGAGAGAGAAAGAGAGAGAGGGGAAAGAAAGGGAGTGGGAGAAAGAGAGAGAGGGGAAAGAAAGGGAGTGGGAGAAAGGGAGTGAGAGAAAGAGAGGGAGAGAGAAAAAGAGAGGGGGAGGGGGAGAGAGAGGTAGAGGTGTAAAGAGATGGATAAAGAGAGGGAGAGAAAGAGGGAGAGAGAGAAAGAGGGAGAGGGGGAAAGAGAAACAGGAGAGGGGGAAAGAGAAGGAGAGAGAAAGAGAGGGAGAGAGAGAAAGAGAGAGAGGGGGAAAGAAAGGGAGAAAGAGAGGGAGTGAGAGAAAGAGAGGGAGAGAGAGAAAGAGAGGGAGGGGGGAGAGAAATGTAGAGGGGTAAATATAGGGAGAGAGAGAAAGAGGGAGAGGGGGAAAGAGAGAAAGAAAGAGAAAGAGAGGGAGAGAGAAAAAGAGAGGGAGAGAGAGAAAGAGCGAGAGACAGAAGGAAAGGCTGAAGCCAACATTTAATTCATTCCAAAAAATTGTATTGGATATAATTTCAATAAACACACATATACATATTTTAAACATCTTATAGATCTGAAATAGTTAAATGGATAAAAGCAATATGGTAACATGGTTAGTAATTAGGGTGAAGGGTGGATTTGAGATTCGGCAAAACTTACACAGAGGAATTCTGCAGCAGTGAGATGGCGTTGAGAGCAGAAGGGTTGTTCTGGACCAGGCTGAACCATCCCGTCAGGTCATATCTGATCGGGTCAGAACCCATCAGGTGGCTCACCTCACACTGCAGGGGCTGTTCACACTTACGCACTGAGGACAGACAAACCAGAGTTTAGAACTGAACTTCGATGCCACCTTACAACAGAATCACATGTCCACTGCTGACACTATATCTTCTGTGTCACTGAAACTGACAAGACACTGACATACACACCCTCGCCCAAACTCTTACACACACTCACACAGCAACAAACGAACACAGACACCCCCACTTCTCTCTTTCACTCTCTTCCTCCCGCCCACCCGCCCTCCCTAAGGGCTTTACTGGCATGTTTACAGTGCCAAAGCAAGTCAAATAGATAATAATCAAAAGTGAAATAAACAATCAAAATTAACAGGAAACATTAGACTCACATTTTAAATGTCATTATCTCTCTCTCTCCACTCTCCATTCTGTCCACTCTCCCCACTCTCTACCCACTCCACTGTCCCCACTCTCTCCACTCTCTCCACTCTCCACTTTCTCTCCTCTCTCCACTCTCCCCACTCTATATTCTCTCCAATCTCTCCCCACTCTCCACTCTCCCCACTCTCCACTCTCCATTCTCTCCCCTCTCCCCACTCTCCCCTCTCCAATCTCCACTCTGTCCAGTCTCCCCACTCTCCACTCTATCCATTCTCTCCACTCTCCACTCTCCCCACACTCTCCCCTCTCTCCACTCTCCCCTCTCCAATCTCCACTCTGTCTCCTCTCCCCACTCTCCACTCTATCCAATCTTTCCACTCTCCCCACTCTCCCCACACTCTCCCCTCTCTCCACTCTCCCCTCTCCAATCTCCACTCTGTCCAGTCTCCTCACTCTCCACTCTATCCATTCTCTCCACTCTCCACTCTCCCCTGTCTCCTCTCCCCACTCTCCACTCTATCCAATCTCTCCACTCTCCCCACTCTCCCCACTCTCCCCACTCTCTCCACCCTCCATTCTCTCCAGTCTCCCCACTCTCCCCATTCTCTCCACTCTCCCCACTCTTCACTCTCTCCACTCTCTCTCCACTCTCTCTCCACTCTCCCCTCTCCCCAGTCTCCACTCTCCCCACTCTCTCCACTCTCTCCACTCTCTCCACTCTCCCCTCTGCCCACTCTCTCCACTCTCTCCACTCTCCACTCTGCCCACTCTCTCCACTCTCCCCACTCTCCCCACTCTCTCCACCCTCCATTCTCTCCAGTCTCCCCACTCTCCCCATTCTCTCCACTCTCCCCACTCTTCACTCTCTCCACTCTCCACTCTCTCCACTCTCTCCCCACTCTCTCTCCACTCTCTCTCCACTCTCCCCAGTCTCCACTCTCCCCTCTCCCCTCTCTCCACTCTCTCCACTCTCTCCACTCTCTCCACTCTCCCCTCTGCCCACTCTCTCCACTCTCTCCACTCTCCACACTCTCCCCAATCTCCACTCTCCACACTCGCTCCCCACTCTTCACTCTCTACTCTCTCTCCACTCTCTCTCCACTCTCCCCTCTCCCCAGTCTCCACTCTCCCGTCTCCACTCTCCCCTCTCCCCACTCTCCCCTCTCCCCACTCTCCCCTCTCCCCACTCTCTCCACTCTCCCCTCTCCCCACTCTCCCCAGTCTCCACTCTCCACACTCTCTCCACTCTCCCCACTCTCTCCAGTCTCTACTCTCCCCTCTCTCTCCAGTCTCCCCAGTCTCCACTCTCCACACTCTCTCCACTCTCCACTCTCTCCCCAATCTCCATTCTCTCCATTCTCCCCACTCTCCACTCTCCCCACTCTCCACTCTCCACACTCTCTCCACACTCCACACTCCACACTCTCCCCACTCTCCCCACTCGCCCCACCCTCCCGTCTCACCAGTAGAGCTGTAGTACTGGCAGACTCTCTCCAGGACAGTGTTTTCTGTCGATCCTGGAGTCACCATCTCCTCATCCAGAACCCACAGCAGTCCTCTGGGGTCTCCCTCTGCCCCTCGCACCTACCACACACAAACACGGACACACAAACACAAACCATGTTGATCTGGCGAGGCTAGTCTGTGCCCGGAACACTGTGTGGCACACTGGACGATTAGTGGAAGTTCTCAGAAAGGGTGTCAGAGCTGTAGTCTCTTCTGTGTGTGTTAGGTGCAGGTAGCAGACGGTTGTGTGTGTTAGGTGCAGGTAGCAGACGGTTGTGTGTATTAGGTGCAGGTAGCAGATGGTTGCGTGTATTAGGTGCAGGTAGCAGACGGTTGCGTGTATTTGGTGCAGGTAGCAGACAGTTGTGAGTGTGTTAGGTGCAGGTAGCAGACAGTTGTGTGTGTTAGGTGCAGGTAGCAGACAGTTGTGTGTGTTAGGTGCAGGTAGCAGACGGTTGTGTGTGTTAGGTGCAGGTAGCAGACAGTTGTGTGTGTTAGGTGCAGGTAGCAGACGGTTGTGTGTGTTAGGTGCAGGTAGCAGACAGTTGTGTGTGTTAGGTGCAGGTAGCAGACGGTTGTGTGTGTTAGGTGCAGGTAGCAGACGGTTGTGTGTGTTAGGTGCAGGTAGCAGACGGTTGTGTGTGTTAGGTGCAGGTAGCAGACAGTTGTGTGTGTTAGGTGCAGGTAGCAGACAGTTGTGAGTGTGTTAGGTGCAGGTAGCAGACAGTTGTGTGTGTTAGGTGCAGGTAGCAGACAGTTGTGTGTGTTAGGTGCAGGTAGCAGACGGTTGTGTGTGTTAGGTGCAGGTAGCAGACGGTTGTGTGTGTTAGGTGCAGGTAGCAGACGGTTGTGTGTGTTAGGTGCAGGTAGCAGACAGTTGTGTGTGTTAGGTGCAGGTAGCAGACGGTTGTGTGTGTTAGGTGCAGGTAGCAGACGGTTGTGTGTGTTAGGTGCAGGTAGCAGACGGTTGTGTGTGTTAGGTGCAGGTAGCAGACAGTTGTGTGTGTTAGGTGCAGGTAGCAGACAGTTGTGTGTGTTAGGTGCAGGTAGCAGACAGTTGTGTGTGTTAGGTGCAGGTAGCAGACGGTTGTGTGTGTTAGGTGCAGGTAGCAGACGGTTGTGTGTGTTAGGTGCAGGTAGCAGACGGTTGTGTGTGTTAGGTGCAGGTAGCAGACGGTTGTGTGTGTTAGGTGCAGGTAGCAGACAGTTGTGTGTGTTAGGTGCAGGTAGCAGACAGTTGTGAGTGTGTTAGGTGCAGGTAGCAGACAGTTGTGTGTGTTAGGTGCAGGTAGCAGACAGTTGTGTGTGTTAGGTGCAGGTAGCAGACGGTTGTGTGTGTTAGGTGCAGGTAGCAGACGGTTGTGTGTATTAGGTGCAGCTAGCAGACGGTTGTGTGTGTTAGGTGCAGGTAGCAGGCGGTTTTGTGTGTGTTACCTGTAGAGCAGGCTGGTCTATGGAGGACACCACCTCAGCAGGACTGGTCTCTGGAGCTTCAAAGTCTACCTGAACTCCGTCCTGCAACAACAAAACAGTACACACTCTTAGCAGTCATACAGGTGAACCAGTATCACATTACATGAGTGTGTGTGTGTGTGTTACTGTACCTGTGCGTATCTTTCCAGTGTGTGTGTGAAGGTGTGTGTGTAGTAGTACTCCAGCAGTCTCTCTTGTAGGTAGTTATGACAGAGTTCAGACCAGCCTGCAGCCCTCTCCTCTGCACTGTGTCTGGGGTTGCGGAGGCCTGGAGTGTCCACCACCATCACAGAGGCTAATGTCAGCTGCTGAGAGCTCAAAGCCCTGGGGGGAGACGGCAGCAAACACCCAGGGCTCACCTCACCACTACCACATATACTCAGGTACAGAGATACTACACTGCCTGAGGTGGGTCTACATCACAACTCCACAAACAGATGACTTTTGATACTCTGTACTCTACTAGTCTTGAACAGGCAAAAAATAAAAGGTGTGTGTGATGACAGAACATGTGTGTGTACCTGTTGATAAGTGACACTATAGCCGTGAAGAGTTCTTCATACAGTCCAGAAGCCATGCCATCTACACACTGAGTAGCACTCATCCTGGGACCTAGACAGAGAGAGAGATAGCGAGATATATATATATATATATATATATATATATATATATATATATATATATATATATATATATATATATCTCAATATATCATATCTACATTGTATACTTTAACCATTTGTACATTGTTACAACACTGTATATATATATATATATATATATATATATATACAGTGCCTTGCGAAAGTATTTGGCCCCCTTGAACTTTGAAATGTGGCAAAGTTCAAGGGGGCCGAATACTTTTCGCAAGGCACTGTATATATACAGTGGGGCAAAAAGTATTTAGTCAGCCACCAATTGTGCAAGTTCTCCCACTTAAAAAGATGAGAGAGGCCTGTAATTTTCATCATAGGTACACTTCAACTATGACAGACAAAATGAGAAAAAAATCCAGAAAATCACATTGTAGGATTTTTAATTAATTTAATGCAAATTATGGTGGAAAAAAAGTATTTGGTCAATAACAAAAGTTTATCTCAATACTTTGTATACCCTTTGTTGGCAATGACAGAGGTCAAACGTTTTCTGTAGGTCTTCACAAGGTTTTCACACACTGTTGCTGGCATTTTGGCCCATTCCTCCATGCAGATCTCCTCTGGAGCAGTGATGTTTTGGGGCTATTGCTGGGCAACACGGACTTTCAACTCCCTCCAAAGATTTTCTATGGGGTTGAGATCTGGAGACTGGCTAGGCCACTCCAGGACCTTGAAATGCTTCTTACGAAGCCAATCCTTCGTTGCCCAGGCGGTGTGTTTGGATCATTGTCATGCTGAAAGACCCAGCCACGTTTCATCTTCAATGCCCTTGCTGATGGAAGGAGGTTTTCACTCAAAATCTCACGATACACGGCCCCATTCATTCTTTCCTTTACACGGATCAGTCGTCCTGGTCCCTTTGCAGAAAAACAGCCCCAAGGCATGATGTTTCCACCCCCATGCTTCACAGTAGGTATGATGTTCTTTGGATGCAACTCAGCATTCTTTGTCCTCCAAACACGACGAGTTGAGTTTTTACCAAAAAGTTATATTTTGGTTTCATCTGACCATATGACATTCTCCCAATCTTCTTCTGGATCATCCAAATGCTCTGTGTACCTATGATGAAAATTACAGGCCTCTCTCATCTTTTTAAGTGGGAGAACTTGCACAATTGGTGGCTGACTAAATACTTTTTTGCCCCACTGTATATACAAATTCGTATAATATATTATGTTTTGCAAATTTGTAACATATTGTATGTTTTGCAAATTCGTAACATATAATGCAAATTGTAATTCGTAACAGATCATACGAAATGAATGATGGACATCCACAAATGAATACATACCATACTAAACGTAACATATCAAACTAAATGGATTTGCCTACAGAATAATATGAAATGCTCTGAGACCAGGTTGGAGTGACAGAGTGTGTGTGTGTGTGTGCGCCTGCGTGCGTGCGTGCGTGCCTGCCTGCTTGCGGGTACCTATGTGTCTCTATCTTACCCTCCTCTGCATCAGTAGTAGCGTGTCTCTCTCTGCCGCCCCCGGTGGCTCTCTGCAGCAGCTGTCTGAGGTGGTGTTTGAACACTGCTGTGTGGAGCTCCTCCCCCTCACACCCCAATACACTACTGGCCACCTGGGCACTGTCGAAACTCACAAACGCCCTACGCCCCACTGGGGTAAGGAAGGCAGGTGGGGAGAGGAGGACAGGGGAAGGAAGGGAGGGGAGAAAAACGGGAGGGAAAAAGAAAAGAAGAGGGTGGAAAACAGAAAAAGAAAGTATTGGCATGACTGTCATGTTTTCATAGGTCCCACTAACAGCTAAACTATATAAAGTATCATCTACAGTGTCTTTGGAAAGTATTCACACCCCTTGACTTTATAAAAATGTTATCACGTTATCACGTTAAGTCTTATTCTAAAATGGATGACATATAAATAAAACCTCACAATAACCCATAATGAAACAGGTTATTAAAGACAGGTTATTTACATAAGTATTCAGACCCAGGGCCTCCCGGGTGGCGCAGTGGTTAAGGGCGCTGTACTGCAGCGTGTCCTGTGCCATCTAAGACTCTGGGTTCGCGCCCAGGCTCTGTCGTAACCGGCCGCGACCGTCACATCTGGAGGAAACCTGGCACCATCCCTATGGTGAAGCATGGTGGTGGCAGCATCATGCTGTGGGGATGTTTTTCAATGGCAAAAAGGCTAGTCAGGATCAAGGCAAAGATGAACGGAGCAAAGTACAGAAAGATCCTTGATGAAAACCTGCTCCGGAGTGCTCAGGATCTCAGACTGGGGTGAATGTTCACCTTCCAAAAAGACAATGACCCTAAGCACACAGTCAAGACAACGCTTCGGGACAAGTCTCTGAATGTCCTTGAGTGGCCCAGCCAGAGCCCGGACTTGAACCCATCTCTGGAGAGACCTGAAAACAGCTGTGCCAAGGTTTGCCATGCTTGCAGTGTCATACCCAAGAAGACTGGAGGCTGTAATCACTGCCAAAGGTTCTTCAACAAAGGGTCTAAATACTTATGGAAACGTAATATTTCAGTTTTTTATTTTTTATAAATTTGCAATTAAAAAAAAAATCAGTTTTTGCTTTGTCATTATGGGGTATTCTATGTAAATTGATGAGGGGGAAAAAAACAATTTAATCTATTTTAGAATAAGGCTGTAACCTTGCAAAATGTGGAAAAGGTCAAGGGGTCTGAATACTTTCCGAAGGCACTGTAGTAAATGGTATGGAGAGAGAGATGATGGTACAGTCTATGGTATAAACTCTATACCTTTACATGCCCCCGCTGCTCCCAGATGGTACAACCCTGCCAGGACATGCCATATTGCTCGTTGCTCATTGGCCGAGAAGCCCAGAGTTTCCATGGCAACCAGCAGCTTGGTGAAGGCCACTGATGCACGCTGCTTTTCTTCCACCTGATGGAGGGATGGAGGAGAACACAGATGGTAGGAAGCAGGGCCTATTAGTATGTATAGTATGTAGAGTAAGTAATATGGCCAAAAAACACAAAGGTTAGCAACATGTCCTGGTTACCTTGGTGGGAGGGACTATTCCAAAACAGTTGGCCTCTGGGATTTGGTGCATCTGCAGCTCCGTCCTATCAGGAGGAGACAGGAAGTCATGTAAGAGTGTTTGTGTGTGTGTGCATGTGCGTGTGTGTGTGTGTACCTCATCTCTGTACTGAGTCCAGCCAGCATCTGGGAGAAGACCAGGAAGTTACTCTCTCCCTCCATCTTTTGACACACTCTCCACTTCTCTAACATCATAGTCTGGAGGAGAGGAGAGAGGAATAAATTATCAGGCATTGAGACAATGATATTGTACATAGCAGTATAAGCAATACACTTTGATAATGGGCAACAATTTGTGTGCGTGCATGTTTGTGTTTGTGTGTGCGTGTGCGTGCCTGTGTGTGTGTGTCTGAGTGTGTGTGCTTATATGTGTGTGTGTGTGTGTGTACCTGTAGGTGTCCGGCAGAGGCCAGTCCAGCATGGTTGAAGTCCAGAGAGAGAACCATGGCGAAGCGAGAAGAGGCATCACTGTGCTGAGAGCTCACACACCCAAACGACCTCAGGATTGTGAATACTGCCTGGATACGCTCCACTGGACACACACAGACACAAACAGATGGAGAGATAACATTATACACAATGTGCTATTACCTCCAACACTCCATATACGTTGTACACAAATACTTTATATCACATGACATTCCGCATGCACGCAGGAACACACAGGTACTAACCACTGATGCTGTCTCCTGCAGTACCAGCCTGTTTCAGGAGTGTGTGTGTGAAGGCTTGGCAGGAGGTGGTCTTGCCTGTGCCGCTGCGTCCCACCGCACACACACTCTGATCCTTGCGGGTGCCCACCATGGAGACATAGACACGCCTGACTAGAGCGGCCAGGGCAGGGGGAGCATCCCACACACTGTCCCCACGACGGGAGCGAGGGGTCTAGGGAGAGGAGACATCAATATTCAATTATCACCTGGTTCCACTGGAACTACAGGAAGTGTGTGTGTGTGTGTGTGTGTGTGTGTGTGTGTGTGTGTGTGTGTGTGTGTGTGTGTGTGTGTGTGTGTGTGTGTGTGTGTGTGTGTGTGTGTGTGTGTGTGTGTGTGTGTGTGTGTGTGTGTGTGTGTGTGTGTGTGTGTGTGTGTGTGTGTGTGTGTGTGTGTGTGTGTGTGTGTGTGTGTGTGTGTGTGTGTGTGTGTGTGTGTGTGTGTGTGTGTGTGTGTGTGTGTGTGTGTGTGTGTGTGTGTGTGTGTGTGTGTGTGTGTGTGTGTGTGTGTGTGTGTGTGTGTGTGTGTGTGTGTGTGTGTGTGTGTGTGTGTGTGTGTGTGTGTGTGTGTGTGTGTGTGTGTGTGTGTGTGTGTGTGTGTGTGTGTGTGTGTGTGTGTGTGTGTGTGTGTGTGTGTGTGTGTGTGTGTGTGTGTGTGTGTGTGTGTGTGTGTGTGTGTGTGTGTGTGTGTGTGTGTGTGTGTGTGTGTGTGTGTGTGTGTGTGTGTGTGTGTGTGTGTGTGTGTGTGTGTGTGTGTGTGTGTGTGTGTGTGTGTGTGTGTGTGTGCTCTAACCTTGCCGTGTTGGTTCAGCGGAGGCCAGAAGTTGAGCAGGTTGGGTCCTGCTTGTGTGAGAGGCAGGCTGGCTTTAGCTCGACTGGTTAACGTGTGGAGTGCTCCACACTCATTCACACTCTGCAGTTCACTCAAGTCCTCACACAGGTCCAACTCAGAGGGATTCAACTGGAGAGAAAAAGAGAGGGAGAGAGATGTCAGAAAGGAGAGATATTGTTGAGAGAAAGACCATGTGAGAGAGGGATGGAGAGAGAAGAAGAAATAGAGAGAGGGTAAAGGAAAGACTGAGGAAGTCAGGGGAGAGAGAGAGACTACCTTGTGGATGTCGTGCTCCATGACATCATGCAGTGTTCCATCTGTCTCCATTCTGACTCTCACTAAGCCTGCTGGGAGATCTGGGGTTCCTTCGTCTGGCTTCAGCTGAGTGGCTGGAATACAGAACCCACCAATCACAGAAAAGCTCAGTATAAACCTACCAATGGGAAGTCTCAGGACAAATCCATTAGTCACTCAAATATGACTTATGACTTATGACATGGTTTATCATTAACCATGTCTCCATCCACAGATTTTTTGGCAAGTAAGGTCACACTGTATTAAAAAAAAAAACACGAAATCTGTCATGGAAACAGGAAGTGTTTGAACAATTTCAGAATGTCGACAGACAATTTGTTTGTTCGACTTTGTGGGATCTTTTAGTGTCTGTCAAATTAATTATGCAACAAATTGCATTTCGAAATGATTTCTTGCCCAATTGTTGATAGAATAACCATCATATGGAGGTAAATTTGAAGTCACACATGGAAAGAAACACTACAAAAGTATGCGGACACCCCTTCAAATGAGTGGATTTGGCTATTTCAGCCACACCCGTTGCTGACAGGTGTGTAAAATCAAGCACACAGCCATGTAATCTCCATAGACAAACATTGGCAGTAGAATGGCCTTATTGTCATTGAATGCCACCGTAATAAGGTGCCACTATTCCAACAAGTCAGTTTGTCAAATTTCTGCCCTGCTTGAGTTGCGCCGGTCAACTGTAAGTGCTGTTATTGTGAAGTGGAAATGTCTAGGAGCAACAATGGCTCAGCCGTGAAGTGGTAGGCCACACAAAAAATCATCTGTCCTCGGTTGCAACACTCACAACAGAGCTCCAAACTGCCTCTGGAAGCAACGTCAGCACAAGAACTGTTCGTTTGGAGCATCATCAAATGGGTTTCCATGGCCGAGCAGCCGCACACAAGCCTAAGATCACCATGCGCAATGCCAAGCGTCGGCTGAAGAAGTGTAAAGCTCTCCGCCATTGGATTCTGGAGCAGTGGAAACGCGTTCTCTGGAGTGATGAATCACGCTTCACCATCTGGCAGTCCGACGAACGAATCTGGGTTTGGTGGATGCCAGGAGAACGCTACCTGCCTGAATTCATAGTTCCAACTGTAAAGTTTGGTGGAGGAGGAATAAATGTTCTGGGGTTGTTTTTCATGGTTCAGGCTAGGATGCTCAAGTACTTTACACCACTGCTGTAACTAAGTAAACATACTTGAAAGTACTACTTGAGTAGTTTTTTGGGGTAAGGGTATTTTACTTTGCTATTTATATTTTTGGCAGCTTTTATTTCACTACATTCCTAAAGAAAATGTTGTACTTTTTACTCTGTACATTTTCCCTGATGCCCAAAAGTACTACATTTTGAATGCTTAGCAAAACAGGAAAATTGTAATCTAATTCACACACATTCCTGGTCATCCCTACAGCATCTAATCTGGCGGACTCATGAACACATGATTCATTTGTAAATTATGTCTGTGTGTTGGAGTGTTCCCCTGGCTATCCGTAAATAAATTCAAAAAATCAAAAATGAAAAGCAATTACATTTATTTTTGATACTTAGGTATATTTCACTATTAGTTGAGTCATTTTCTATTAAGGTAACTTTACTTTTACTCAAGTATGACAATTGGGTACTTTTTCCACCACTGAGTTCCAGTGAACGGAAATCTTAATGCTACAGCACAGATAGAATGACATTCTAGACGATTCTGTGCTTCCAACTTTGTGGCAACAGTTTGGGGAAGGCCCTTTCCTGTTTCAGCATGACAATGCCCCTGTGCACAAAGTGAGGTCCATACAGAAATGCTTTGTCGAGGTCGGTGTGGAAGAACTTGACTGGCCTGCACAGAGCCCTGACCTCCATCCTATCGAACACCGTTGGGATGAATTGGAACGCCGACTGCGAGCCAGGGCTAACCACCCAACATCAGTGTCCGACCTCACTAATGCTCTTGTGGCAGAATGGAAGGAAGTCCCCGCAGCAATGTTCCAACATATAGTGGAATGCCTTGCCAGAAGAGTGGAGGTTTTTATAGAAGCAAAGGGGGGATCAACTCCATGATTTTGGAATGCAATGTTCGACGTCAGGTGTCCACGTACTTTTGGTCATGTAGTGCATGTTGTGTTGTCCTCCCACTACAACTTCAAAAAGCATGCACAGTTTATTAGGCTATAGATGGAATAAGTTATATGATGAACTTCGCAGGGTGGTGAAAGTGCACAGTGACAAGCTTGATGCTCCTTTCCAATAAATATCATGGGTCTTCATTTGTATGCTAGTGACATGATGATAATTCACTTAGCTGCCAATTAACAAATAAGAATGATCTTGCTCTTATCCATCTCAACATATAACCTGTCATCTTTATCAGCAAACTGTTGTCTAGAGAACATGAGCAAAAACCAGACTGATCATTTTTGCCATTTATTGCAACAGTTTGTGTGAAAAACCACCGATTGAGTGGAAAATGCTATGGAAACACAATGAATTCATGTTTTTTATTCAGTACATCATAACTTTAGCGCGAAAGTGTTTTTTAGGTGCACTACGTCATCACGTACAGCCTTTAATCTGCACAAGTCAGTTTTGATGGAAACTAAATCTGGTGGGAAAATGTGCATATTTTCTTAGGCAGATTTTATAATATTCGTATACTACAGTAAATACTGTTAACGCTACAGTAAGTACTGTAGATTTGTCACAACAGGATTTATTGTTGTTGTTGTTTTTGTGGAGAGAGAGGAAGTCTTAGTGGGTTTCCTGGTTGTGGCTCTATTCTGTATTCTCAGTAATATTCTCACTATTACTCCCACAGCACAGCTATACAGGGATTACCCGGCAGGGTTTATGTACCAGGGGCTTAGAATTTGATATGCATCCCTAATCTTTGATCACCAGTGTGAGTGTGTGTGTGTATCAGTATATGCATGTGTGTATATGTGGGCGTATGAAAAACGAATAGGATTAATGCTGAGTGGCTAGATATTCTACAGAAAACTACAGTAGAGTACATCAAAACACTGCTATAGTACATCAAATACTATTGGTATAGTACATCAGTATATAGTATACAGTATGTCAGGATACTAGTAGCTGTCAAAATGTCTCCCGCAGTATGAAGGGTTGGATACAGGAGGACAGTGGTAAAGCAAGGTACTATTAATACACAACCAATGCAACCCAATACCTCAGAACACACAGCAGTCTACCACACTGCATCACCATTACACTACATTACCACCACTTACCTAGGGAGAAGCCCTCCTTGTGGACGTACCACACAGTGCCAATCTCATACCACACATCCCTCACCTGAGAGAGAGAGAGAGAGAGAGAGAGAGAGAGAGAGAGAGAGAGAGAGAGAGAGAGAGAGAGAGAGAGAGAGAGAGAGAGAGAGAGAGAGAGAGAGAGAGAGAGAGAGAGAGAGAGAGAGAGAGAGAGAGAGAAAGTGAGAGATGCTAATTCCTATGTGTATTCTACGGCATGCAGTGTGTGTGTTCTGTGAGTAAGTCGAGGTTCCAGTGATATAACAGGCCTGCTACATTGTTTTCAATGTAACCAGGGAGTAAGCAGGCTTTGACGTGTTCCTTTTACGACGCCCCAGTGGAGCAAGTATGTAAGGGGGTGTGTGTGTGTGTTTGTGTGTGTGTGTGTGTTTATATGGTATGCACAGTAGATATCCTATGATAGGTCCACGTGACATCATACCTCTTTCCTCGTGTGTTGTGTTAAGGTGGTGTCTGCTTGTTGCCCCTCAGGCTCCAGTCTCTCTTCGATCACTCCCTCTTTCTTCTCCTCTTTCTCCTTCTCTTTCTTTCCTTCCATCTTTGACTTCTTGGCATCATTTGTCACATTCTCTTTCCCTGACTTCACTTCCTGCCCCTGCAGCTCTGATGTAACTTCTTGTTTTTGCTTCAGCTGCTCTGTCGTCATTTCCTGTTTCTGTGGCTCTGAGGTCACTTCCTTTTTGGCTGTGTCCCCCAAGGGTGGGGTCTTGATTTCGGGGGAAATTATTTGCGGGGGCGAGGAGGTCTTGAGATCTGATTGGTTGGAGTGGCGGCCTCGCTCTCCATTGACCAAATGCTCATTTCGTAGTGCCATCTCAGCTTCCAGGATTGGTGGAGTCTGGTCTGGGAGGAGGAACTGCTGCACCAGGTTGTCACTCAGTTTACTGGGCTGTAAAGATACAAGATGGACACCACCACGGTAAGTAAAAACACAAAGCACCCTCCTGCCTTTACTTCACCATTGGCTGACCTGCTATCGACCCTCGGAAGAAACAGGTTATTCCTTTCCAATTGTCTCTCTCGCGTTCTAACTCCACCCTTCCCTCCATCCCTTTCTATCTTCTCCTCTTCTCCTCCCTCACTCTCTCCATCCCCATCCTTCAATTCCACTCTCTTTCACCCCTTCATCTCTTTATCTTACCACCTTCTCTTCTTTGACCTCAGGTTCTTTTTGTTTGGTCTCCTTCTCTGTCTCTCTGACCAGCTGTTTGAGGAAGCCTCCCGGTAGGGCTGACAGAGGAGGCGGAGGAGAGGTGGGCTCTTCCTTCTTCTCCTTTATCTGTAGAGTGGAATGGAGGGATGGAGAGGGTAAGACTGATATGACAGACACAGGCCTTGTTCAAATACAAATGTACACATTCATCCTTTTATCCTTGTAGAAAAGGGGATGTATTTTCACAGAATGTATTTTAACCTATATTTGACAGTTAATGTAATTTGAACAGGGCCACAGACCAATGCTTCTATGCAGAGTCAGATATACTGTTAGAAATAGATGCAATGCAGTCTACGCTCAGCACAGGCTCAACAGCAATATACTGTGATAGCAGGATAGCTCACACACTTTCACACTTATACACACACACAAACACATGCTAGTGTGGAACAGCAAATATCATCTACTTTGAGGACTGCAGATCAGTTGAGTTCACAGAGTTTCCTATTGGCTACAAACAGGTGTGAATTACTGACACAGATTATATCAACGGTGTGTAACTACTTAACAACTAGTGAATGACTAGTTCATTACTGGTCTATTAATACCACCAGAGGTAATGGTCAGATTAGATTTAACCTGCTGTTACTGTGGAGACAGGAGGACAGAAAGGTCAGTAAAACAGCTCTCCTCTCTCTCCTGTCCTCTGCTCAGATGTGGTCTAAATATGTTACTGGTCCATAATGCTAACATATAGAGACATAAGAATGACATTGGGATTGGTAATAGAGGAGTGAATTAAATAACTAATTGAGCGAGCGAGTAAGGAAGGAAGGTAGGGTGTGTGTGTGATGCTCTGGTTACTGTATGTACACACGGGAGTGGTTGTATTTGCAGATGGGAGATGCAAAGCAGTGTGTGGGACATACGGTAGCCCACACATAGGACAACTAATCCAGATCACACAGGCTGATAATTCTAGACTACAAACATCCTCAACATGACTCATTAGAACACACATTAAGGGAAAACACAACTAGAACACAAACAGAGTGAAGACCATTCCAGACTATTCTAGGACACAAATGCCTCATGCCACATCATCTCTGCACCTCCCTTCTGCTCCCAGAGCTTTAAGCGTGAGGAAAGTGCCATGGCAACGGCTGCTGGGGGAGGAGTCAGGGGTGAGGGGTCAAACAGTCAGAGGTCAGCGTGATGTGATGTCAGAGTGGGGGTGGGTCAACACATAAACGGTGACACTGTGAACCTGGGATGGAGAGAAACAGGAATGAGAGAAAGAGGGATGGAGAGAGGGGAAAATAGAGAGGGACAAATATAGGCAGAGAAGAAAGAGGGAAATTCACTCTTCAATTTTATTTTTATACCTTCAACCTAAAATGGTTATTTGGCTGTCCCCATAGCAGAACCATTTGCAAAATATTTTTTGTTTCCAGGTAGAAACCTTTTAGTTCCAGGTAGAACCCTTATCGGTTCTTTCCACAGAGGGTTCTACATGGAACCCAAAAGGGTTCTACCTGGACCCAATAAGGGTTCTCCTATGCAGACAGCTGAAAAACCCTTTTGGAACCCTTTTTTCTACGAGTATAGGAATGGAGAGAAACAGGCAAAGCAAAGACAGAGGGAAGATGGAGAGAGAGAAAGAGGTGGGGATGGATAAAGTATACATTGAAAGATACACTTTATATGCAAAAGTATATTAGTGGATTCGGGCTATTTCAGCCACACATGTTACTTACAAGTGTATGCAATCGAGCACACAACCATGTAATCTCCAAACATTGTCAGTAGAATGGCCTTACTAAAGACCTCAGTGACTTTCAACGTGGCACCGTCATAGGATGCCATATTTCCAACAAGGCAGTTCGTAAAATGTCTGCCCAGCTAGAGCTGCCCTGGTCAATTGTAAGTGCTGTTATTGTGAAGTGGAAATGTCTGTCCTCGGTTGCAACACTCACTACCGTGTTCCAAACTGCCTCTGGAAGTAACGTCAGCACAAGAACTGTTCACCATCTGGCAGTCCGGTGGACTAATCTGGGTTTGGCGCATGCCAAGAGAACTCTACCTGCCAGAATGCATAGTGTCAACTGTAAAGTTTGGTGGAGGAGGAATAATGGTCTGGGGCTGTTTTTCATGGTTCCTTAGTGAAGGGAAATCTTAACGCTACAGCATACAATGACATTCTAGACAATTCTGTGCTTCCAACTTTGTGGCAACAATTTGGGGAAGGCCCTTTCCTGTTTCAGCATGACAATGCTCTGTGCACAAAGCGAGGTCCATACAGAAATGGATTGTTGAGATCGGTGTGGAAGAACTTTACTGGCCTGCACAGAGCCATGACCTCTACCCCGTCAAACACCTTTGGGATGAATTGGAACACCGACTGCGAGCCAGGCCTAATCGCCCAACATCATTGCCCGACCTCACTAATGCTCTTGTGGCTGAATGGAAGCTAATCCCTGCATCAATGTTACTTTCCAGAAGAGTGGAGGCTGTTATAGCTGCAAAGAGGGGACCAACTCCATATTAATGCCCATGATTTCAGAATGAGATGTTTGACGAGAAGGTGTCCATATACTTTTGGTCATGTAGTGTATGTTGAGCAGTGTTTCTCAAACAGTAAGTTCAGAATCACGTGTTATGGTGCAGCATGTTTTCTGATGAGATGTAGTAACCACTGCTGACAACACATGATGAAACACCTCACGACGAGGTGGAATACATGACAGGTGGCAGATCACTCAACACCAGCCACGCACAAATCAGCTGTCTCTCAGAAATATCAGTCTTTCTAGTGAAGTCATAAGCACACAAGCACTCTCACATTTTATTTAATATACTGAAAAGTGCTTTTTTTCTTTCTTAAAGGTGTCTCTAAACCAGGGTTCTTCTAAGTCCTTGATGTTATTTGTGTGTATGCTGGTTTTAAATCACTGCCTACTCCTTGATGTTATTTGTGTGTATGCTGGTTTTAAATCACTGCCTACTCCTTGATGTTATTTGTGTGTATGCTGGTTTTAAATCACTGCCTACTCCTTGATGTTATTTGTGTGTATGCTGGTTTTAAATCACTGCCTACTCCTTGATGTTATTTGTGTGTATGCTGGTTTTAAATCACTGCCTACTCCTTGATGTTATTTGTGTGTATGCTGGTTTTAAATCACTGCCTACTCCTTGATGTTATTTGTGTGTATGCTGGTTTTAAATCACTGCCTACTCCTTGATGTTATTTGTGTGTATGCTGGTTTTAAATCACTGCCTACTCCTTGATGTTTTATTGTGATTATATTCTGCCCCATAGGGAAATGCAAGGAAGTACATGTACAGTTGAAGTCTGCACAATCTCTCACAAACTACTGTTTCTTCCCTCACCAACACACTCGCCACCTGGGTCTCGTGTACAGCTCTCCTTTCCTCTGGTTTAAGCCTGACTTAGCTGTCCGATCCATTGGACTTCTCAGACACACTTACAACCCTGACCTCTACTCCCCTGGGCCCAGATTCACAAAACCTTCTTTCGAAGAAATCTCTTCTTAACTGCCATTTTTTCCTTAACTATAGACTTAATAATAATGTTAAGCAAAGTTCCTACTCCTCAAAAAGGTTATAGGAAATTGTATTGCACTTCTTATGTTTCTCCATAATTAAGCAAAAAGTTTAAAAGAAATGTGATTATTGAAAATGAAGTTATTGGAAATGTCTTTAATTCAAAGATAGCTAAACCCTTGTCTAAAACTCAGGGCATCGAGAGAAAAAGCTCACGAAAGCAATTGAACATGTTTAATTCACTCACAAACTTCATCTGAAAGTTTCAGTATTGATTATTTTAAACCCAAGAACATGTTTTAGAACAGTAATCTCAGTAGGAAATATGCTAACATGAGAGCACCGGCAGTTGTAAATAAATAAATAAACAAACAAACAAGCAAACAGACAGACAGACAGACAGACAGACAGACAGACAGACAGACAGACAGACAGACAGACAGACAGACAGACAGACTTTATGAAAATATTGGGTATTGCAAGTCCAGTATATCCAAGGTCAGAAAGACTGTGGCTGGTTGGTTTAGTAGTATGACACACAGACAGGAAGACAGACCTGTTGGGGACAGTCTCTGATCAACACAACACCAATGAAGCCTACGTCAACTCATCTCTGAGGGTGATGATGTTGGTTAGTATGACATCCAGACCGCCATCTTAATATATATTTTTACTTCAGTGTTCACCTGTTGATTCACCACAACACATTTCTGGGTGATATGTAAGCAACTGTTTTAACTTCGTCAGATCTGTTCAGCCATGATGCTGTGTCCATGGCATGTTCCTGCGAACGGTGACTCAATTCCGCCGGTTTCCAAACTTTTATCTCCCACTTGAAGCGACTCCAATTTTCTTGTGATCCACCAAATCAATAGTGACAACCCTGTCAACTTGATAGAACATGACATAACCCATCCTATATGGGGAACTGTTATATTCTGTCTTTGACAGCAGTCACACTTTCAGGCAACTCCTGTACACCAGGCCCTCTACCCTGTTGTCTCCTCTACCCCTCCACCCTACCCCTCTCCTCTACGCCTCTACCTTGTCCTCTCCTCTACCCCTCCACCCTGTCCTCTCCTCTACCCCTCTACCCTGTCCTCTCCTCTACGCCTCTACCCTGTCCTCTCCTCTACCCTGTCCTCTTCTCTACCTCTACCCTGTCCTCTCCTCTACCCTGTCCTCTTCTCTACCTCTACCCTGTCCTCTCCTCTACCCTGTCCTCTTCTCTACCTCTACCCTGTCCTCTCCTCTACCCCTCTACCCTGTCCTCTTCTCTACCTCTACCCTGTCCTTTCCTCTACCCCTCTACCCTGTCCTCTCCTCTACCCCTCTACCATGTCATCTCCTCTACCCTGTCGTCTCCTCTACCCCTCCACACTACCCCTCTCCTCTACCCCTCTACCCTGTCCTCTCCTCTGCCCTGTCCTCTTCTCTACCTCTACCGCTACCCTGTCCTCTCCTCTACCCCTTTACCCTGCCCTCTCCTCTACCCCTCTACCCTGTCCTCTTCTCTACCGCTACCCTGTCCTCTCCTCTACCCCTTTACCCTGCCCTCTCCTCTACCCTACCCTCTCCACTTTCCACTACCCCTCCTCTCTACACTCTCTTTCTCCTACCTCTCTCCCCTACCCTCTTTCCCCTACCCTCTTTCCCCTACCCTCTTTCCCCTACCCGTCCTCTCTCTCTACCCTACCCAGCCCTTCTTTGTCTCTTTTACCCCATCCTCTCTCTCCTTTTCCGTTAACCTTCTCTCCCCTATCTGTCCCTCAGTCCAAAGATCCACCCAGGGCTCTAGAAACAAAGTAATGAGAACAAACTCTATGTCTCTGTCTTATATTCTCTGACATTTCACACACATACACACTAAACTCAAAGTTCACCTACCTTTATGATGGCTAATACTCAACGCAGTATTAGCTCAACTCCAAATGTACTGCTGTATAGTCCGAAACTTGTGGGGCCAAAGAGAGAGGCTCACTGTCCCACTGTCAAACAGAAACACACACCGACACACACAGTCAGACAAGCCGAATGGGGCTCCCAGCAATGCAGTCAGAAATAGAGTGACACAGACAGCCATCTCAGCCATCTCTCTCTCACACACACACACACACACACACACACACACACACACACACACACACACACACACACACACACACACACACACACACACACACACACACACACACACACACACACACACACACACACACACACACACACACACACACAGTTCTATCATTATGACACACACACACAGATAAGGGAGGCAGCTGGCTTGCCACCAGATTGAGTTATAAATATAGTGGGACTGGGGGAGGTGGTAGGGGATACTACCCTGTTAGGAGAACTGGATTTAGCAAATGACAGGGGAGAGAGGGGACAGAGAAAGAAAGAGAGAAAGAGTGAGAGGTGAGAGAGAGAATACAGTTGGGGCAAAGAAATGGGTAAAAGAGGATGCTGTAGCAAACTAAGGCTTCCTGCATCTTCATTTGTCTAAGGTTTAGACTTCAGGCCTAAACAACCCAAAGGATAAATGGCATATAGAGACTGAGGTGAGAGAGTGGAAAGCTGGAATGAATGTATTGGCTATTGGGATTTGGATTGCTGTTGATGTTGTTAGAATGAAACAAACACACACACAAACTCTAAGCCCAAAGCCCATTCCATAGCAACTGCTAGAAAAAGCCACGTATCTCTGAATTGGGTTACGTTAACCCTCACCCTTTTGCAAACTTTAATCTAATTCTCCTAACCTGCTACGTTACTTCTCCTAGCCTGCTACGTTACTTCTCCTAACCTGCTACGTTACTTCTCCTAACCTGCTACGTTACTTCTCCTAACCTGCTACGTTACTTCTCCTAACCTGCTACGTTACTTCTCCTAGCCTGCTGCGTAAATTGTCCTAACCTGATGCGGAAAGTCAATTCTGGCCAATTCTGACATAAACTGTATCCCATCTAGTCAAAACCGTTCTAACCTGACTGACAGCTACAGCTGAGAGAGGAAGAGCCTCATAAAGCAAGACAGGGGATTGGATTCAAATGGCCGAGTTCACCAGGGAGGAGTGAAAGTAATTGCATTTGTTTTATAAGCGGGCTGCCTCCAGGGATGAGTTGGGTGCCTCGTTCAAAGCCGATGGCACAGAATAAAGTGACATATGTCAAGCACGTGGAGTAAGGATTTATCATTCTGAGTTTTCACATGCATACAGAGCATTCGGAAAGTGTTCAGACCCCTTCAATTTTTCCACATTTTGTTATGTTACAGTCTTATTCTAAACTGGATTGAATATATTTTTTTTTACCAATCAATCTACACACCTTCCAACAGGACAACAACCATAAGCACACAGCCAAGACAAGGTAGGAGTGGCTTGGGGACACGTCTCTGAATGTCCTTGAGTGGCCCAGCCAGAGCCTGGACTTAAACCTGATCGAACATCTCTGGAGAGATCTAATAGCTGTGCAACGAGGCTCCCCATCCAACCTGACAGATTTTGAGAGGATCTGCAGAGAAGAATGGGAGAAACTCCCAAAATACAGGTGTGCCAAGCTTGTAGCGTCAAACCCAAAAAGAGTAATCGCTGCCAAAGGTGCTTCAACAAAGTACTGAGTAAAGGGTCTGAATACCAATGTAAATGTCATATTTCAATTTGCTCAAATTTCCACAAACATGTTTTTGCTTTGTCATTATGGGGTATTGTGTGAAGATTGGTGAGAAAAAAATAACAATTGAATCAATATCAGAATAAGGCTGTAATGTAACAAAATGTGGAAAACGTGAAAGGGTCTGAAAACTTTCTGAATGTACTGTTAGTGTTTGCTTGCTTTGATAAAATCCCTATATGTCCTTCATCTGCTTCCCAATGAAAACTCATTTGAAAATGTGAACACATATTTTATGGAAGACATGTTGTATGTTCCTGAATAATGTACCATGATGTACTGTTCCATCTGAGAGGGGTGCTACTTCCTCGCCGGTTTTGCCTGGTCACATCACGTTCCATATCCCGGTGCACCCTGTTTCAGCCAAACTGAACTTCAGGATGAGGAGCTAGGTGAAGTTAAGAGAGGACTGAGGGGGACAGAAGAGGTGGGGACAGGGGAGGAAAAAGGACTGGAAGCACTGACCTATCCCAAGAATCCACCAGCTCCCTCTTGGGTACAGTGTGCAGAACAGGTTTCAGGAGAGCACATCAACTATTATGGTATCAATAGTTCAGTGTCTAGTACTTCTCCAAGTTTTTACATTAAATGTTTTATAAAACAGGGTACATTTATTAATACTTATTCAGTAGCTGGATGTTATTGAAAAATTGTCAGATTGCTTGAACATGAACACATTAAAAGAGCTACACCACATGACACCTGCTCGTCTAACATATCACTTCAAAATCATGGACATTAATATGTAGTTGGTCACCCTTTGCTGCTATAACAGCCTCCACTCTACTGGGAATGCTTTCCACTAGATGTTGGAACATTGCTGTAGGGACTTGCTTCCATTCAGCCACAACAGCATTGAGGTCGGGCACCGGCTCGCAGTATGTGTTTTAATTGATCCCAAAGATGTTCGATGGGGTTGAGGTCAGGGCTCTGTGCAGGCCAGTCAATTTCTTCCACACAGATCTCGACAAACCATTTCTGTATGGACCTCACTTTGTGCACAGGGGCATTGTCATGCTGAAACAGGAAAGGGCATTCCCCAAACTGTTGCCACAAAGTTGGAAGCACAGAATCATCTAGAATGGTGGAGCGTGATTCATCACTACAGAGAACGCGTTTCCACTGCTCCAGAGTCCAATGGCGGCAAGCTTTACACCACTCTAGCCGAAGCTTAGCATTGTGATCTCAGGCTTGTGTGGCTGCTTTTGGCATGGCAACCCATTTCATTAAGTCATTGTGCTGACGTTGCATCCAGAGGCAGTTTGGAACTCTGTAGTGAGTGTTGCAACCAAGGACAGTCGATTTTTACGTGCTACAGCGCTCGACGGTCCCATTATATGAGCTTGTGTGACCTACCTCTTCGCGGCTGAGCCGTTGTTGCTCCTGGACATTTCCACTTCACAATAACAGCACTTCACCGGGGCAGCTCTAGCAGGGCAGACATTTGACAAACTTACTTGTTGGGAAGGTGGCATCCTTAGACAGTGCCACGTTGAAAGTCACTGAGCTCTTCAGTATGGCAATTCCAATGCCAATGTCTGTCTATGGAGATTGCATGGCTGTGTGCTCGATTTTATACAGCGGTCAGTAACAGGTGAGGCTGAAATAGCAATTCTTAACTTGCCCTTGATATCGTTATATAATACAGTTGAAGTCAGAAGTTTACATGCACTTAGGTTGGAGTCATTAAAACTTGTTTTTCAACCACTCCACAAATTCCTTAACAAACTATAGTTTTGGCAAGAGGGTTAGGACATCTACTGTGTGCATGACACAATACATTTTTCCAACAATTGTTTACAGACAGATTATTTCATTTATAATTCACTGTATCACAATTCCAGTGGGTCAGAAGTTGACATTCACTAAGTTGTCTGCCTTTAAACAGCTTGGAAAATTCCAAAAAATGTCATGGCTTTAGAAGCTTCTGATAGGCTAATTTAAATAATTTGAGTCAATTGGAGGTGTACCTGTGGATGTATTTCAAGGCCTACCTGTCTTTGCTTGACATCATGGGAAAATCAAAAGAAATCAACCAAGACCTCAGAAAACCAATTGTAGACCTCCACAAGTCTGTTTCCAAACGCCTGAAGATACCACGTTCATCTGTGCAAACAGTAGTACGTAAGTATAAACACCATGGGACCACGCAACCGTCATACCGCTCAGGAAGTTGACGCGTTCTGTCTCCTAGAGATTAATGTACTTTGGTGCAAAAAAATGCAAATCAATCCCAGAACAACAGCAAAGGACTGTGTGAAGATGCTGGAGGTAACAGGTACAAAAATATCTATATCCACAGTAAAATGAGTCCTATATCGACATAACTTGTAAGGTCGCTCAGCAAGGAAGAAGCCACTGCTCCAAAACCAACATAAAAAAGCCAGACTACGGTTTGCAACTGCACATGAGAAAGATACTTTGAGAAATGTCCTCTGGCCTGATGAAACAAAAATAGAACTGTTTGGCCATAATGACCATCGTTTGGAGGAAAATAGGGGAGGCTTGCAAGCCGAAGAACACCCATCCCAACCGTGAAGCACAGGGTGGCAGCATCATGTTGTGGGGGTGCTTTGCTGCAGGAGGGACTGGTGCACTTCATAAAATAGATGGCATCAGAAGGATGGAAAAGTATGTGGATATATTGAAGCAACATCTCAAGACATCAGTCAGTAAGTTAAAGCTTGGTTGCAAATGGGTCTTCCAAACAGACAATGAAGCATACTTCCAAAGTTGTGTCAAAATGGCTTAAGGACAACAAATTCACCCAATTTATTGTGGGAAGCTTGTAGAAGGCTACCCGAAACATTTGACCCAAGTTAAACAATTTAAAGACAACACTACCAAATACTAATTGAGTGTATGAAAACCTTCTACCCACTGGGAATGTGATGAAAGAAAAAGCTGAAATAAATCCCTACACTATTGTTTCGACATTTCACATCCTTAAAATAAAGTGGTGATCCTAACTGACCTAAGACATTTTTACTAGGATTAAATGTCAGGAATTGTGAGAAACTGAGTTTAAATGTATTTGACTAAGGTGTATGTAAACTTCCAACTTCAATAGTATGTAGTGTACTGTAGTGGCTCAACAAATCACACTTAGACGAAGCAACACGAAAAAAAAAAGGTTTTATTTATTTATGAACTGTTTTATATAAGCAGTCCAACACATATGCTCTACCTGTCTTGGAAACAAAACAAAATTCATTAAAACAAAATAATTTTTATAACAATTATTGAATAATATTATCAATAATGATCATTGTCATCATAATCTCAATCGTAAGAGTAACCCAAAGCCAGTAGTATTTGTGGTACATGTAAAAGAGTGATGTGTGTGGAGCAGTTTTCTACAGCGAGACGTCTGGTGTGAGCTCGTAGACAGGAGGAGCCATTTCCCCAAAACACAATAAATATGAAAGAGCAAGAGTCTGGTATTCAAACAAAAATAATCATCTGGTAACTCGCAGGTTCAATAGCTAAAGTCTTTATGTGCAAGATCCCAGCCAATGTCTTCACCACAAACAGATTCATATACATCAAGATCCCAACCCTTCCCCTGCCCATCGTCATCTGAACATAAATCTACATCGTTACATCTTTTTAAATAATCCTAGAGCATTTGTCATTTCATATACACATATATTCATATATATACTTGAATTTGTTAGTTTTTATCCTTACTATATGCCATCCTCTTTCAATATCTAGCACGCGTGTGTTTGACAAAAACATCTCCACTAAATAAACATACTGACAAGCGATTGAATGCAGCACGCACACACACCAGTTGAACCCATTACAACCAAGCCCTGTGTGTGACAGGTAAAGGTGCCAAAAGCCAGACTCACTCCATGCTAGGACAGAGAAACACCTCTCCTCACACTCTGCTCCACAGCACCAGTTGTTCGTTCTGTACCCTTTAAAAGACACACATTCCTCAGATTCAGGGGTTGAGTGTGTGTGTGTGTGTGTGTGTGTGGCCAAAGGCTGGTGCTGTGAGGGGTCAAAGTTGAGAGGAGAATTCATTGGTCCAGAACAGTCAGCCAAACAGCAACAGGTATTTGGCACATTGAACATCAAGTAAGTAACACATTGGCTTAAAAAGGTGCTACAAAGTCATTTCAACAAAAACTAAACCCATTCATTTGGTTTAAAAACAATTAAAAGACACCATGAAAGGTGACAGGTATCTCTAAAACAACATCACTTCCCTCTGACTTGTAAAGGCTACTAAGAATATCCCCCCCAGCCCCTCATGCAGGTCACAGCTGAGGAAATGCATGGTTATAGCAGGTTATGGTGGTTATAACATGGTTATAACAGACAAGGAACATTGTACTGCGTGAAAAAACAAAACCCTGAAATTACAATTGAGTGAACAAATTGTTTCACCTCTTCCTCCTCTCTCTTTTCTAAAACATCTCCCAGCTGTGCGTTCATGTCATTCAGTTAAACATGTCATATGACTCCAGCCTGCAGCACAGCTGGTTCTCCTAAAACTGTGAAACATAAAGCTGCATTCTGGGTCACAATCAGAGATCATTTATAGGAAAGTTCAAACCAGCCTGAAGTGAACTAACTGATGGTTTGTGGAGTCAACAACCTAACACCTCTCTCTCTGCACTGACGTACCTATACAGCCATTCCTGTGTGTCTGTCTGTAAATCTGCATGTGTGTGTGTAGATCTGCATCTGGATGGCTGCAAGACTATGGCATACACACAAATTAGGACTGCCCTGATACAATCACACAGCACAGTATTTGGCCCTCAGAGGTTCACAGATGCATGCATGCACGTGCGCACACACACACACACACACACACACACACACACACACACACACACACACACACACACACACACACACACACACACACACACACACACACACAGCCAGTTGATTGAAAGCTGTCAGACCCTCCCCACATGCCCATAGAGAAGAGGACAGACAGACATGTATTGTAGAGTAGTACTGTTTGATACAGGATATACAGAGAAGGACTTGGGCTATATACACATACTGTGGCCCATAAAGATCGCTCGTCAGTCAGTATATCCCTCCTCCATCTATGTCTCTGTCGGTTTGACGGTGTGTCCTTCATACACACCATCCTCTGTTCCTATAGTTACGAGTACAAGCGTTCCCCGGTCTCCATGGTTACCAGCAGCTGTACAGGAGCCAATCGGGGAAGTTTGTCCATGGTCACAAGAGTTCCGTGCCAGTGAGATCTGTATGCGAGGGCGATGCCTGCTTTCAAACGGGTCCTCAGGTGACTCAAGTAAATATTGACGTTGGCACATTATGCACTTCAGTGATGGAGGGAGGGAGGACATGAACAAAGGGGAAAAGTCTCTTCCAAATTCAAAGCAGCTTTCTTCCTCTCCTTTTTCATTCTCTGTTGAAGGAATAACAACCTGCTTCCACCTCTATGGCCCCATTTCTGGACACACAGCAACAATAGCATACACACAGGGACAATAGCACACACACACAGGGACAATAGCACACACACACACACACACACACACACAGGGACAATAGCATATACACATACACACAGGGACAATAGCATACACACACACACACGGACAATAGCATACACACACACACAGGGACAATAGCACACACACACACACACACGGACAATAGCACACACACACACACACACACACACACACACACACACACACACACACACACACACACACACACACACACACACACACACACACACACACAAAAGCATACACACACACAGGGACAATAGCACACACACACACAGGGACAATAGCACACACACACACAGGGACAATAGCATACACACACAGGGACAATAGCACACACACACACAGGGACAATAGCACACACACACAGGGACAATAGCATACACACACAGGGACAATAGCGCACACACACACACACAGGGACAATAGCATACACACACACACACAGGGACAATAGCATACACACACACAGGGACAATAGCACACACACACAGGGACAATAGCACACACACACAGGGACAATAGCACACACACACAGAGACAATAGCACACACACACACACACACACACACACACACACACACACACACACACACACACACACACACACACACACGGACAATAGCACACACACACACGGACAATAGCACACACACACACGGACAATAGCATACACACACAGGGACAATAGCACACACACACACACACAGGGACAATAGCACACACACACAGGGACAATAGCACACACACACACAGGGACAATAGCATACACACACACAATAGCACACACACACACAGGGACAATAGCACACACACACACACAGGGACAATAGCACACACACACACAGGGACAATAGCACACACACACACAGGGACAATAGCACACACACACAGGGACAATAGCACACACACACACACAGGGACAATAGCACACACACACACAGGGACAATAGCACACACACACACAGGGACAATAGCACACACACACACAGGGACAATAGCATACACACACACACGCGAGCGGACAATAGCATACACACACACACGCGAGCGGACAATAGCATACACACACACACGCGGACAATAGCATACACACAAACACGGACATAGCATACAGGGACAATAGCGTTCACGCACACGCACGGAGAATAGCATACACACACACACGCGAGCGGACAATAGCATACACACACACACGCGAGCGGACAATAGCATACACACACACACGCGGACAATAGCATACACACAAACACGGACATAGCATACAGGGACAATAGCGTTCACGCACACGCACGGAGAAAAGCGTGCACGCACGCACGCACGCACGCACACAGGTACAATAGCGTACACACACGCACACAGGGACAATAGCGTACACACACAGCAACACACAGGGACAATAACGTACACACACACAGCAACAATAGCACACACACACAGCAACAATAGCATACACACACAGCAACAATAGCATACACACACAGCAACAATAGCATACACACACAGCAACAATAGCATACACACACAGCAACAATAGCATACACACACAGCAACATACAGGGACAATAGCGTACACACACACAGCAACAATAGCATACACACACAGCAACAATAGCATACACACACAGCAACATACAGGGACAATAGCGTACACACACACAGCAACAATAGCATACACACACAGCAACAATAGCATACACACACAGCAACAATAGCATACACACACAGCAACAATAGCATACACACAGCAACAATAGCATACACACAGCAACATACAGGGACAATAGCGTACACACACACAGCAACAATAGCATACACACACAGCAACAATAGCATACACACACAGCAACAATAGCATACACACAGCAACAATAGCATACACACACAGCAACAATAGCATACACACACAGCAACAATAGCATACACACAGCAACAATAGCATACACACACAGCAACATACAGGGACAAAAGCGTACACACACACAGCAACAATAGCGTACACACACAGCAGCACACAGGGACAATAGCATACACACAAGGACAAAAACATACACACACACACACACAGCAACACACAGGGACAATAGCATACACACAAGGACAAAAACATACACACACACACACACAGCAACACACAGGGACAATAACATACACACAAGGACAAAAACATACACACACACACACAGCAACACACAGGGACAATAACATACATACACACAGCAACACACATGGACAATAGCGTACACACAGGGACAATAATATACATACACAGCAACACACAGGGACAATAGCATACACACACACAGCAACAATAGCGTACACACACACAGCAACACACACAGTTCATTGCCATTCTCTTGGTATGTCCCAGCAGGTCTTTGCTCCTTCTGCTTTTCTCTCCTCCCCTCCGTATGAGCCCACAGGAGAGGAATGTCATTGGTCCAGCCCCCTCTCTCCAAGCGATGCCATTGGTCCAGATCTTCACCTCCTGCTTTAGGTCCTGCCCCTCCACTACAGTCAGACAATCCTGTGGAGAGTGGCTGGCAGGTGTGTGTGGCTCAGGTCCAGTCTCAAGACGAGGCTGGGGAATGAGGGAGACAAGGAGAAGAGGGGCCCTAGTCTTCAGTCTCCTACTCCAGGGCTGCTTTCTGCTGCTCTGCCAGGTTGACTGGGTGGAATGCCAGTGCATTGGGGTGAGAGGAGTGTGTCATCATTGAGAAGGGTCTACCCCGAGGCTACAGTGGGAGATGGAGGACAGAAAACACTCTGGACCTCGTTAGGTACATGCACATCTCTTTCCTTTCATCCCAGGGTCCCATGGTACGCTTTGGCTTTCAGAGGAGAGAGGCTGCCGCCTTGGTCCATACACACTCCAGGGCGAGAGTGTGGGGTGTTACTGTATGTTTGTGTGTGTCTAGGGCTGGGGGGGCGGGGTCATAGGGGATGAGGTTATAAGATGCGGTGTGTGTGTGTGCAGGTGTGTAGCCTACAGGCCGTTGCTGTTGTGGTGTGTGAGGGGAGGTTTGGAGAGCTCCACCCCCCCAGCCCGTCCCTTCCCAATGACCTTAGGGGCGCGACGCAGCAGCTTCTGGGCCTCAGTGAACGCCTCGGTCAGCTCCTTCTTCCACTGGACAAACTCTGGGTCACTCTGCAGACAGGTAGCACACATATTACACACACACCTTCCAGTTGACTAACTTACAACTAGCACAATCATTTATAGAGACCGAGACAGTGAAAGAGGAAGAGACCAAGACAGAAAGATCTAGTAGTTTTCCTGCGTACCTCACACTGCAAGACAAACTGCTTCCCTCCTTTGATGCGCAGCAGGATGCACTTCTTATCTTTAATCTGTGTCTCCTCCACCGTCACAATCTGCTCCATCGTCAGCAGGTTTTGCTGTTGAACACACACCAACCAATCAGAAACTCACTTCGGGGAGGAGAGGAATCAGTCGCAGACAAGCTGGCTATGAGATGGACCAATCAAAATGGAGCTATAGAGGAGAGGGGTCTTCGGAACGGAGCTGCAGAGTAAGGACGCTTCTCTAAACTCTGAACTGAGGAGACACTCCAATCCATCTACTGCAGGAGGAAAGGAAGAGGGCCAGCAGTGGTCAGACTTACCTTTGTCTCTTTTACAGAATGTTTTCATGTTTTTATCCAGGCCTACAGAATGTTTTTATCCAGGCCTACAGAATGTTTTTATCCAGGCCTACAGAATGTTTTTATCCAGGCCTACAGAATGTTTTAATCCAGGCCTACAGAATGTTTTCATGTTTTTATCCAGGCCTACAGAATGTTTTCATGTTTTTATCCAGGCCTACAGAATATTTTCATGTTTTTATCCAGGCCTACAGAATGTTTTATCCAGGCCTACAGAATGTTTTTATCCAGGCCTACAGAATGTTTTTATCCAGGCCTACAGAATGTTTTTATCCAGGCCTACAGAATGTTTTTATCCAGGCCTACAGAATGTTTTTATCCAGGCCTACAGAATGTTTTCATGTTTTTATCCAGGCCTACAGAATGTTTTCATGTTTTTTTCCAGGCCTACAGAATGTTTTCATGTTTTTATCCAGGCCTACAGAATGTTTTCATGTTTTTATCCAGGCCTACAGAATGTTTTCATGTTTTTATCCAGGCCTACAGAATATTTTCATGTTTTTATCCAGGCCTACGGAATATTTTCATGTTTTAATCCAGGCCTACAGAATGTTTTCATGTTTTAATCCAGGCCTACAGAATGGAGCGAGGACAGACAACCTTCATGCACTGACAGACAGATGGACAATGACGAAGAATACACACACCCATGAAGGCACATGCTTGTAAGTGGAAACAGACAGACGACCACATATGTGAACAACAGAAGAAGCACACCAATTTAGACACACAGGCACACAAAAAAGGATTGGGTAAGGTAGAGGTGTGTGTTGCTCACCCGTGACTCCCCCTCTCCCCTCCACTCCACTCGGTTGGGGAACAGGTAGAAGTATCGGCGCTGCCACTGCGTCAGGAACGGGTTCCCCAGCTTTAACATGTAGCCGTGCATTATACAGTCCTTCCCCAGGGCATAGTCTGAAACACACAATAAACACACATGGAAGGAAAGCCAGCGCCAGCAGGTACAAGGAAAAGCTTACCCACATGATGTGGGTGAGGTAGGGCTGCACAATGATAAAACACTATGTTCCACAGTACCTACTGTCTTACAAGTGTTTTGTTACAACACAAGTCATATCATCAATACAAAAATATATAGTCCATATCGTGCATCTCTAGTGTGATGTTTGTGGAGACGTGCGTCGTGTGTGTGTGGGTGGAGACGTGCGCCGTGTGTGTGGAGACGTGCGTCGTGTGTGTGGAGACGTGCGTCGTGTGTGTGGAGACGTGCGTCTTGTGTGTGTGTGTGGAGACGTGCGTCTTGTGTGTGTGTGTGGAGACGTGCGTCTTGTGTGTGTGTGTGGAGACGTGCGTCTTGTGTGTGTGTGTGGAGACGTGCGTCTTGTGTGTGTGTGGAGACGTGCGTCTTGTGTGGAGACGTGCGTCGTGTGTGTGTGTGTGGAGACGTGCGTCGTGTGTGTGTGTGTGGAGACGTGCGTCGTGTGTGTGTATGTGTGTGTGTGTGTGAGTGTGTGCGTCGTGTGTGTGTGTGTGTGTGTGTGTGCGTGGAGACGTGCGTCGTGTGTGTGTATGTGTGTGTGTGTGGAGACGTGCGTCGTGTGTGTGTGTGTGTGTGGAGACGTGCGTCGTGTGTGTGTGTATGTGTGTGTGTGTGGAGACGTGCGTCGTGTGTGTGTGTGTGTGTGTGTGTGTGGAGACGTGCGTCGTGTGTGTGTATGTGTGTGTGTGGAGACGTGCGTCGTGTGTGTGTGTGTGTGTGGAGACGTGCGTCGTGTGTGTGTGTGTGTGGAGACGTGCGTCGTGTGTGTGTGTGGAGACGTGCGTCGTGTGTGGAGACGTGCGTCGTGTGTGTGGAGACGTGCGTCGTGTGTGTGGAGACGTGCGTCGTGTGTGTGGAGACGTGCGTCGTGTGTGTGGAGACGTGCGTCGTGTGTGTGGAGACGTGCGTCGTGTGTGTGGAGACGTGCGTCGTGTGTGTGGAGACGTGCGTCGTGTGTGTGTGGAGACGTGCGTCGTGTGTGTGTGGAGACGTGCGTCGTGTGTGTGTGGAGACGTGCGTCGTGTGTGTGGAGACGTGCGTCGTGTGTGTGGAGACGTGCGTCGTGTGTGTGGAGACGTGCGTCGTGTGTGTGGAGACGTGCGCCGTGTGTGTGTGGAGACGTGCGTCGTGTGTGTGTGGAGACGTGCATCGTGTGTGTGTGGAGACGTGCGTCGTGTGTGTGTGGAGACGTGCGTCGTGTGTGTGTGGAGACGTGCGTCGTGTGTGTGTGGAGACGTGCGTCGTGTGTGTGGAGACGTGCGTCGTGTGTGTGGAGACGTGCGTCGTGTGTGTGGAGACGTGCGTCGTGTGTGGAGACGTGCGTCGTGTGTGTGTGGAGACGTGCGCCGTGTGTGTGTGGAGACGTGCGTCGTGTGTGTGTGGAGACGTGCGTCGTGTGTGTGTGGAGACGTGCGTCGTGTGTGTGGAGACGTGCGCCGTGTGTGTGGAGACGTGCGCCGTGTGTGTGTGGAGACGTGCGTCGTGTGTGTGTGGAGACGTGCGCCGTGTGTGTGTGGAGACGTAGGTCGTGTGTGTGTGGAGACGTGCGTCGTGTGTGTGTGGAGACGTGCCTCGTGTGTGTGTGGAGACGTGCGTCATGTGTGTGGAGACGTGCGTCGTGTGTGGAGACGTGCGTCGTGTGTGTGTGTGTGGAGACGTGCGTCGTGTGTGTGTGTGTGGAGACGTGCGTCGTGTGTGTGTGTGTGGAGACGTGCGTCGTGTGTGTGTGTGTGTGGAGACGTGCGTCGTGTGTGTGTATGTGTGTGTGTGGAGACGTGCGTCGTGTGTGTGTGTGTGGAGACGTGCGTCGTGTGTGTGTATGTGTGTGTGTGTGGAGACGTGCGTCGTGTGTGTATATGTGTGTGTGGAGACGTGCGTCGTGTGTGTGTGTGTGTGGAGACGTGCGTCGGGTGTGTGTGTGTGGAGACGTGCGTCGTGTGTGGAGACGTGCGTCGTGTGTGTGTGGAGACGTGCGTCGTGTGTGGAGACGTGCGTCGTGTGTGGAGACGTAGGTCGTGTGTGTGTGGAGACGTAGGTCGTGTGTGTGTGGAGACGTGCGTCGTGTGTGTGGAGACGTGCGTCGTGTGTGGAGACGTGCGTCGTGTGTGTGGAGACGTGCGTCGTGTGTGTGTGGAGACGTGCGTCGTGTGTGTGGGAGACGTGCGTCGTGTGTGGAGACGTGCGTCGTGTGTGTGTGGAGACGTGCGTCGTGTGTGTGTGGAGACGTGCGTCGTGTGTGTGTGGAGACGTGCGTCGTGTGTGTGTGGAGACGTGCGCCGTGTGTGTGTGGAGACGTGCGCCGTGTGTGTGTGGAGACGTGCGTCGTGTGTGTGTGGAGACGTGCGTCGTGTGTGTGTGGAGACGTGCGTCGTGTGTGTGTGGAGACGTGCGTCGTGTGTGTGTGGAGACGTGCGCCGTGTGTGTGTGGAGACGTAGGTCGTGTGTGTGTGGAGACGTGCGTCGTGTGTGTGTGGAGACGTGCCTCGTGTGTGTGTGGAGACGTGCGTCGTGTGTGTGTGGAGACGTGCCTCGTGTGTGTGTGGAGACGTGCCTCGTGTGTGTGTGGAGACGTGCGTCGTGTGTGGAGACGTGCGTCGTGTGTGTGTGTGTGTGTGGTGGAGACGTGCGCCGTGTGTGTGTGGAGACGTGCGTCGTGTGTGTGTGGAGACGTGCGTCGTGTGTGTGTGGAGACGTGCGTCGTGTGTGTGTGGAGACGTAGGTCGTGTGTGTGTGGAGACGTAGGTCGTGTGTGTGTGGAGACGTGCGTCGTGTGTGTGTGGAGACGTGCGTCGTGTGTGTGTGGAGACGTGCCTCGTGTGTGTGTGTGGAGACGTAGGTCGTGTGTGTGTGGAGACGTGCGTCGTGTGTGTGTGGAGACGTGCCTCGTGTGTGTGTGGAGACGTGCCTCGTGTGTGTGGAGACGTGCGTCGTGTGTGTGGAGACGTGCGTCGTGTGTGGAGACGTGCGTCGTGTGTGTGTGTGTGGAGACGTGCGTCGTGTGTGTGTGTGTGGAGACGTGCGTCGTGTGTGTGTGTGTGTGGAGACGTGCGTCGTGTGTGTGTGGAGACGTGCGCCGTGTGTGTGTGGAGACGTGCGTTGTGTGTGTGTGAGACGTGCGTTGTGTGTGTGTGGAGACGTGCGTCGTGTGTGTGTGTGTGGAGACGTGCGTCGTGTGTGTGTGTGTGGAGACGTGCGTCGTGTGTGTGTGTGTGGAGACGTGCGTCGTGTGTGTGGAGACGTGCGCCGTGTGTGTGTGGAGACGTGCGCCGTGTGTGTGTGGAGACGTGCGTTGTGTGTGTGTGGAGACGTGCGCCGTGTGTGTGTGGAGACGTGCGTCGTGTGTGTGTGGAGACGTGCGCCGTGTGTGTGTGAGACGTGCGTCGTGTGTGTGGAGACGTGCGTCGTGTGTGTGTGGAGACGTGCGCCGTGTGTGTGTGGAGACGTGCGCCGTGTGTGTGTGGAGACGTGCGTCGTGTGTGTGTGGAGACGTGCGTCGTGTGTGTGTGGAGACGTGCGCCGTGTGTGTGTGGAGACGTGCGCCGTGTGTGTGTGGAGACGTGCGCCGTGTGTGTGTGGAGACGTAGGTCGTGTGTGTGTGGAGACGTGCGTCGTGTGGAGACGTGCGCCGTGTGTGTGTGGAGACGTGCGTCGTGTGTGTGGAGACGTGCGTCGTGTGTGTGGAGACGTGCGCCGTGTGTGTGTGGAGACGTGCGCCGTGTGTGTGTGGAGACGTGCGTCGTGTGTGTGTGGAGACGTGCGTCGTGTGTGTGTGGAGACGTGCGCCGTGTGTGTGTGGAGACGTGCGCCGTGTGTGTGTGGAGACGTGCGCCGTGTGTGTGTGGAGACGTAGGTCGTGTGTGTGTGGAGACGTGCGTCGTGTGGAGACGTGTGTCCTCACCCTCCTCGTGGCCCAGCTGTTTGTTCTTGGCCCTCTTGCGGGCCTCGTTCTTGTCCGTGTCGGAGTTGACCGCCTCGTACACCGTCTCAGCCACCTCCTGCTGCCAGCGCTCTGAGATGACCAGCGGGAAGTTCTTATACAACTCCTGGTCACTGTCCAACAACTGGAGAGAGGGAGAGAGGTGAAAGGAGAGACGAAGAGGAGAGAAAGATGGAGAGGGGTGAAAGGGGAGAGGAAGAGGAGAGAAAGAGGGAGAGGGGTGAAAGGGGAGAGGAAGAGGAGAGAAAGAGGGAGAGAGGTGAAAGGAGAGAGGAAGAGGAGAGAAAGAGGGAGAGGGGTGAAAGGGGAGAGGAAGAGGAGAGAAAGAGGGAGAGAGGTGAAAGGAGAGAGGAAGAGGAGAGAAAGAGGGAGAGGGGTGAAAGGGGAGAGGAAGAGGAGAGAAAGAGGGAGAGGGGTGAAAGGGGAGAGGAAGAGGAGAGGAAGAGGGAGAGAGGTGAAAGGGGAGAGGAAGAGGAGAGAAAGAGGGAGAGAGGTGAAAGGGGAGAGGAAGAGGAGAGAAAGAGGGAGAGGGGTGAAAGGGGAGAGGAAGAGGAGAGAAAGAGGGAGAGGGGTGAAAGGGGAGAGGAAGAGGAGAGAAAGAGGAGAGAAAGAGGGAGAGGGGTGAAAGGGGAGAGGGAGAAAGAGGGAGAGGGGTGAAAGGGGAGAGGAAGAGGAGAGAAAGAGGGAGAGAAAGAGGAGAGAAAGAGGGAGAGGGGTGAAAGGGGAGAGGAAGAGGAGGGAAAGAGGGAGAGGGGTGAAAGGGGAGAGGAAGAGGAGAGAAAGAGGGGTGAAAGGGGAGAGAGAGGAGAGAAAGAGGGTGAGAGGTGAAAGGGGAGAGAAAGAGGAGAGAAAGAGGGAGAGGGGTGAAAGGGGAGAGGGAGAAAGAGGGAGAGGGGTGAAAGGGGAGAGAAAGAGGAGAGAAAGAGGAGAGAAAGAGGAGAGAAAGGAGAGAAAAGAGGAGAGAAAGAGGAGAGAAAGAGGAGAGAAAGAGGAGAGAAAGAGGGAGAGGGGTGAAAGGGGAGAGGAAGAGGAGGGAAAGAGGGAGAGGGTGAAAGGGGAGAGGAAGAGGAGAGAAAGAGGGAGAGGGGTGAAAGGGGAGAGGAAGAGGAGAGAAAGAGGGAGAGGGGTGAAAGGGGAGAGGGAGAAAGAGGGAGAGGGGTGAAAGGGGAGAGGAAGAGGAGAGAAAGAGGGAGAGAAAGAGGAGAGAAAGAGGGAGAGGGGTGAAAGGGGAGAGGAAGAGGAGAGAAAGAGGGGTGAAAGGGGAGAGGGAGAGGAGAGAAAGAGGGTGAGAGGTGAAAGGGGAGAGAAAGAGGAGAGAAAGAGGGAGAGGGGTGAAAGGGGAGAGGGAGAAAGAGGGAGAGGGGTGAAAGGGGAGAGGAAGAGGAGAGAAAGAGGAGAGAAAGAGGAGAGAAAGAGGAGAGAAAGAGGAGAGAAAGAGGGAGAGAAAGAGGAGAGAAAGAGGGAGAGGGGTGAAAGGGGAGAGGAAGAGGAGGGAAAGAGGGAGAGGGGTGAAAGGGGAGAGGAAGAGGAGAGAAAGAGGGGTGAAAGGGGAGAGGGAGAGGAGAGAAAGAGGGTGAGAGGTGAAAGGGGAGAGGGAGAGGAGAGAAAGAGGGAGAGAGGTGAAAGGGGAGAGGAAGAGGGAGAGAAACGACACAACTATGAGGTGGAAGGCTAAGTGAAGTAATACCTGAGAACCACGTCACCAGTCATTGTGAGACCTGCTAAGCTGTGCAGCACCACTGTAATTAAGGCAGCCTGGAACGCTCCCAACGTTCCTAATACTGTTGTGTAATGTTAAACCTCTGTTGGAAGGACTTTCTCTCTGAACACTGATAGAGTCACGTTACACCTCAGCCTCCGTATGTATGACCATGAGTGAGCGTGTGTCTGAGTGCATGTGTGTGCATGTGTGTGTGCATGTGCGTTGCAGTATGATGTAGGTGAGTGTGTATATCAGGATCAGCGGTTATATAATGCTGTGGATTTGACTGATGCCATTGGTGTTTCATGAGATAAGGGTTGTGTGTGTTGGAGCTTTACCTTGGTGTTTCATGAGATACGGGTTGTGTGTGTTGGAGCTTTACCTTGGTGTTTCATGAGATAAGGGTTGTGTGTGTTGGAGCTTTACCTTGGTGTTTCATGAGATAAGGGTTGTGTGTGTTGGAGCTTTACCTTGATGTTTCATGAGATAAGGGTTGTGTGTGTTGGAGCTTTACCTTGGTGTTTCATGAGATAAGGGTTGTGTGTGTTGGAGCTTTACCTTGGTGTTTCATGAGATAAGGGTTGTGTGTGTTGGAGCTTTACCTTGGTGTTTCATGAGATAAGGGTTGTGTGTGTTGGAGCTTTACCTTGATGCCCTTGGTGTTTCATGAGATAAGGGTTGTGTGTTGAGCTTTACCTTGGTGTTTCATGAGATAAGGGTTGTGTGTGTTGGAGCTTTACCTTGGTGTTTCATGAGATAAGGGTTGTGTGTGTTGGAGCTTTACCTTGGTGTTTCATGAGATAAGGGTTGTGTGTGTTGGAGCTTTACCTTGGTGTTTCATGAGATAAGGGTTGTGTGTGTTGGAGCTTTACCTTGATGCCCTTGGTGTTTCATGAGATAAGGGTTGTGTGTTGGAGCTTTACCTTGGTGTTTCATGAGATAAGGGTTGTGTGTGTTGGAGCTTTACCTTGGTGTTTCATGAGATAAGGGTTGTGTGTGTTGGAGCTTTACCTTGGTGTTTCATGAGATAAGGGTTGTGTGTGTTGGAGCTTTACCTTGATGCCCTTGGTGTTTCATGAGATAAGGGTTGTGTGTTGGAGCTTTACCTTGGTGTTTCATGAGATAAGGGTTGTGTGTGTTGGAGCTTTACCTTGGTGTTTCATGAGATAAGGGTTGTGTGTGTTGGAGCTTTACCTTGATGCCCTTGGTGTTTCATGAGATAAGGGTTGTGTGTTGGAGCTTTACCTTGGTGTTTCATGAGATAAGGGTTGTGTGTGTTGGAGCTTTACCTTGATGCCCTTGGTGTTTCATGAGATAAGGGTTGTGTGTTGGAGCTTTACCTTGGTGTTTCATGAGATAAGGGTTGTGTGTGTTGGAGCTTTACCTTGGTGTTTCATGAGATAAGGGTTGTGTGTGTTGGAGCTTTACCTTGGTGTTTCATGAGATAAGGGTTGTGTGTGTTGGAGCTTTACCTTGGTGTTTCATGAGATAAGGGTTGTGTGTGTTGGAGCTTTACCTTGATGCCCTTGGTGTTTCATGAGATAAGGGTTGTGTGTTGGAGCTTTACCTTGGTGTTTCATGAGATAAGGGTTGTGTGTGTTGGAGCTTTACCTTGATGCCCTTGGTGTTTCATGAGATAAGGGTTGTGTGTTGGAGCTTTACCTTGGTGTTTCATGAGATAAGGGTTGTGTGTGTTGGAGCTTTACCTTGGTGTTTCATGAGATAAGGGTTGTGTGTTGGAGCTTTACCTTGGTGTTTCATGAGATAAGGGTTGTGTGTGTTGGAGCTTTACCTTGGTGTTTCATGAGATAAGGGTTGTGTGTGTTGGAGCTTTACCTTGGTGTTTCATGAGATAAGGGTTGTGTGTGTTGGAGCTTTACCTTGGTGTTTCATGAGATAAGGGTTGTGTGTGTTGGAGCTTTACCTTGATGCCCTTGGTGTCCTCCTCATCAAAGGAACCAATGTCAAAAGCATCTGCTGCATTTACCTCTCCTCTTGGAGGGATGAGAGGGGGAGAATACTGGAGGAGAGGAGAGAAGAGGGGGGGGATAAGTATTAGGGGGAAAAGAGGGTGAGTGAACAAAACAACGACTACATTCCTACAGCAGAGGAGTAACCATGGCAACCGATGGAGAGAAAGAGAACAGGGACGACTGTCCAGACTGGGAGGCTTTATAACAAACCTGGTCACCTGATTCAACACACACACGCCTTACCTTCTGGAGATACACTTGCTGCCAGTCAATGCCTTTGAAGAACAGATGCTCCTTCACCTCTGGGGCCCTGTGTGTGTGTGTGTGTGTGTGTGTGTGTGTGTGTGTGTGTGTGTGTGTGTGTGTGTGTGTGTGTGTGTGTGTGTGTGTGTGTGTGTGTGTGTGTGAGAAAGGGAGCGAGAGAGAAAAAGCCAGGTCATTCTCACATTGGAACAGTTCCATGTCCTAACAGCAGGCGGCAGTATTTCCAACAGAACCAAACTCAAAATTAAAACTGTGCTTACGGACTATTATAATGTATAGGCCTTTCACAGTATTCACACTAGGCCTTATACTCGCCACAAGGTTGGACAGAGAACCAATGGAAATATTCAATCATGTTGCTCAGGACAGCTGCATGGTAACTCCATTGGTGCATTGAAAGAAAAAATGGCTAGCCCAGAACAGTTAAATACGGTTTATGAGGTATGCAGTCCAAGGTTGAAGTTTCTTAAAAGCTCACATTAACATCAATGATTGTAAAACTATGTTAGTAGTAGCAGGTGTTTGGGTGTGTGTGGTTGTGCGCGCGTGTGTACCCTCGTCCCAGGCAGCCCAGTCTTTTCACCACGTCTCTCTGCAGCAGACCCTCCAATAGACCCTTCAGCTCCACAGAGAACGAGTCTGGCAACTCCACGTTCTACAGAGAGGAGAGAGAGAAAGGTGAGGAGATTAGTCTCATTTCCTGCTTTAACAAGATAAACTACTGACTTGATTTATCATGACAATAAAGCTTATTCCATATGTATTGAAAATTGAGAGAACTGTATGTCCACAGTTCTCCTCCATAACACTCTCATTCCAAGCCCTCTGACTTTGGTGGTGATCATTTATCTAATAAAACCATTAAATCAGAATTCCTAACAGGGATTATATAGATTACTCAGATTAAGTGGCTGGATTAAAACCTAATCTGATTTAATCTCGACTGACAATACTTTCCTTGTTTAGCCTCTCCTAACAGAGGGGTGGCTCTCTCTGCTCTGATACCCCATAGTCTTCTACAGTAGACATACTCTAGTCAAGGCCAGGGGTGACCCACCCTCTTCAAGGAGAACTACCACGTGCAGGTTTTGGTTCCAGCCCTGCTCTAACACCTGATCCAGCTAATCGTGGTCCTGAGGAGTAGCTGCAACGAAACTCTGCGTGAGTGTAGCTTCTCAAGAGGGTTTGGCACGGCTGGTGTAGGCCTCCCCTCGTAGTCTATGCTAGGACACACTCTATGGCTTTCTTTCTCCCCAAATTCATGGTATCCAATTAGTAGTTAGTTTTGTCCTATCGCTGCAACTCCCGTACGGCCTCAGGAGAGGCGAAGGTCGAGAGCCGTGCGTCCTCCGAAACAACCCAGCCAAGCTTCTTGGCACAATGCCCGCTTAACCCGGAAGCCAGCCGCACCAACATGTCGGAGGAAACACGCGACCTGGCGACCGTGTCAGCGTGCATTGCACCCCACCTGCCTGCCGGAGTCGCTAGCATGCGACGGGACCCTGCTGGCCAAACCCTCCCCTAACCCGGATGACGCTGGACTAATTGTGCGCCACCCCGGTCGCGACCGGCTGCGACAGAGCCTGGACTCGAACCAGGATCTCTAGTGGCACAGCTAGTACTGCGATGCTGTGCCTTAGACCACTGCACCACTCAGGATGCTCCCTCTATGGTGTAATCTGATGCTGTTTGTAGCAGGCAGAGAGAGGGATGCAAAGTAACGATACAAATTCACCCTAGTTCCTGCCAGAACCTCTTCTCAGTTCTCCCTCTCTCTCATTCCCTGGGCATTATGAGGCAGACTTGGCAGGAGGAGTTTTCTGCAACATCTGTGAAGATGATATCTCCAGGATATGTAATGCTGTGGGGGTGTGTGTGTGTGCATTTGTTGCTGTGGGGGTGTGTGCATTTGTTGCTGTGGGGGTGTGTGTGTGTGCATTTGTTGCTGTGGGGGCTGTGTGTGTGCATTTGTTTCAGTGTATTGAAGGATAAATCCTTACTTTGCGTATACAGGGCCTTCAGACAGTATTCACATTCCTAGACTTTTTACACATTCTGTTGTGTTACAATCTGATTTGAAAATTGATGATACAGATGTTGTCACTCCCTACACACAATACCCCATGTCGTCAGCGGATCATTTTTTAAAACAAATTAATAAAACAATGAATCTTAAAACGATCTTAAGATGCACTAACTAAGTAGCTCTGGAGAAGATTCTGCTAAATGACTACAATGTCAAAGTAATTCTGCAAAAAATGTGGCAAAGCAATTCACTTTTAGGTCTGAATACCAAGTGTTGCGTTCGGGTCAAATCCAATACACCACATTACTGAGTACCACTCTCCATATTTTCAAGCATAGTGGTGGCTGCATGATGTTATGGGTATGTTTGTAATTGGTAAGGTCTGGGGAGTTTATCAGGATAAAATAAGAAATGGAATGTCGCTAAGCACAGACAAAATCCTAGAGGAAAACCTGGTTGTCTGCTTTCCACCAGACACTGGGAGATGAATTCACCTTTCAGCAGGACAATAACCTAAAATACAAGGCCAAATATACACTTGAGTTGCTTACCAAGATGACATTGAATGTTCCCGAGTGGCCAAGTTACAGTTTTTACTTAATTCTACTTGAAAATATATTACAAGACCTGAAAATGGTGTGAATACTTTATTTCATGGTCAATAAATATGCAAACATTTCTATAAAAAAGTATCTATTTAATCCATTTTGAATTCAGGCTGTAACAACATGTGGAATAAATCAAGGGGTATGAATACTTCTGTTCTGTGTCAACATGAACTAACCACATGCTGTGTGTTCAAGTGCACATAAGGACATCTCAATGAGTGTGTGTGTGCTTTGTGCGCACTGTAGTGTACACAAAGATCTATCATAGTGTGTGTGTATGTGTGTGTGTGTGTGTGTGTGTGTGTGTGTGTGTGTGTGTGTGCATAAGGAGGCCATACCATAGTGAGTGTCATCCGGTCAATCTCATGTTTGTCTTTGGTCTTGTGCTGTCTGAAGGGACTGTGCCTAGAGAGAGGATACAGAGAGGAAGGCTGTTAGTGTTACTGTGGTGGAAGGAGGGAGGGAGTGAGGGACACGGTGAAACAGTGTGGGACACGGTGAGGGACACGGTGAAACAGTGAGGGACACGGTGAGGGACACGGTGAAACAGTGAGGGACACGGTGAAACAGTGAGGGACACGGTGAAACAGTGAGGGACACGGTGAAACAGTGTGGGACACGGTGAGGGAAACGGTGAAACAGTGAGGGACACGGTGAAACAGTGAGGGAAACGGTGAAACAGTGAGGGAAACGGTGAAACAGTGAGGGAAACGGTGAAACAGTGTAGGACACGGTGAGGGACACGGTGAAACAGTGAGGGAAACGGTGAAACAGTGAGGGAAACGGTGAAACAGTGAGGGAAACGGTGAAACAGTGAGGGAAACGGTGAAACAGTGTAGGACACAGTAAGGGACACGGTGAAACAGTGAGGGACACGGTGAGGGACACGGTGAAACAGTGAGGGAAACGGCGAAACAGTGAGGGACACGGCGAAACAGTGAGGGACACGGCGAAACAGTGAGGGACACGGCGAAACAGTGAGGGACACGGTGAGGGAAACGGTGAAACAGTGAGGACACGGCGAAACAGTGAGGGACACGGCGAAACAGTGAGGGACACGGCGAAACAGTGAGGGACACGGCGAAACAGTGAGGGACACGGCGAAACAGTGAGGGACACGGTGAAACAGTGAGGGACACGGTGAAACAGTGAGGGACACGGTGAAACAGTGAGGGACACGGTGAAACAGTGAGGGACACGGTGAAACAGTGTGGGACACGGTGATACAGTGAGGGACACAGTGAGGGAAACGGCGAAACAGTGAGGGACACGGCGAAACAGTGAGGGACACGGCGAAACAGTGAGGGACACGGCGAAACAGTGAGGGACACGGCGAAACAGTGAGGGACACGGCGAAACAGTGAGGGACACGGCGAAACAGTGAGGGACACGGCGAAACAGTGAGGGACACGGCGAAACAGTGAGGGACACGGCGAAACAGTGAGGGACACGGTGAGGGACACGGTGAAACGGTGAGGGACACGGTGAAACAGTGAGGGACACGGTGAAACAGTGAGGGACACGGTGAAACGGTGAGGGACACGGTGAAACGGTGAGGGACACGGTGAAACGGTGAGGGACACGGTGAAACAGTGAGGGACACGGTGAAACAGTGAGGGACACGGTGAAACAGTGAGGGACACGGTGAAACAGTGAGGGACACGGTGAAACAGTGAGGGACACGGTGAGGGACACGGTGAAACAGTGAGGGACACGGTGAGGGACACGGTGAAACAGTGAGGGACACGGTGAAACGGTGAGGGACACGGTGAAACGGTGAGGGACACGGTGAAACGGTGACACGGTGAAACGGTGAGGGACACGGTGAAACGGTGAGGGACACGGTGAAACGGTGAGGGACACGGTGAAACAGTGAGGGACACGGTGAAACAGTGAGGGACACGGTGAAACAGTGAGGGACACGGTGAAACAGTGAGGGACACGGTGAAACAGTGAGGGACACGGTGAAACAGTGAGGGACACAGTGAAACAGTGTGGGACACGGTGAGGGAAACGGTGAAACAGTGAGGGAAACGGTGAAACAGTGAGAGAAACAGTGAGGGACACGGTGAAACAGTGAGGGAAACGGTGAAACAGTGAGAGAAACAGTGAGGGAAACGGTGAAACAGTGAGAGAAACAGTGAGGGACACAGTGAAACAGTGAGAGAAACAGTGAGGGACACGGTGAAACAGTGAGGGACACGGTGAAACAGTGAGGGACACGGTGAAACAGTGAGGGACACGGTGAAACAGTGAGGGACACGGTGAAACAGTGAGGGACACGGCGAAACAGTGAGGGACACGGTGAAACAGTGAGTGAAACAGTGAGGGACACGGTGAAACAGTGAGGGAAACGGTGAAACAGTGAGGGACACGGTGAAACAGTGAGGGACACGGTGAGGGAAACGGTGAAACAGTGAGGGACACGGTGAAACAGTGAGGGACACGGTGAAACAGTGAGTGAAACAGTGAGGGACACGGCGAAACAGTGAGGGACACGGCGAAACAGTGAGGGACACGGCGAAACAGTGAGGGACACGGCGAAACAGTGAGGGAAACGGCGAAACAGTGAGGGACACGGTGAAACAGTGAGGGAAACGGTGAAACAGTGAGGGACACGGTGAAACAGTGAGGGAAACGGTGAAACAGTGAGGGAAACGGTGAAACAGTGAGGGAAACGGTGAAACAGTGAGGGACACGGTGAAACAGTGAGGGACACGGTGAAACAGTGAGTGAAACAGTGAGGGACACGGCGAAACAGTGAGGGACACGGCGAAACAGTGAGGGAAACGGCGAAACAGTGAGGGACACGGCGAAACAGTGTGGGACACGGTGAAACAGTGAGGGACACGGTGAAACAGTGAGGGACACGGTGAAACAGTGAGGGACACGGTGAAACAGTGAGGGACACGGTGAAACAGTGAGGGACACGGTGAAACAGTGAGGGACACGGTGAAACCGTGTGGGAAACGGTGAAACAGTGTGGGAAACGGTGAAACACTGTGGGACACGGTGAAACAGTGTGGGAAACGGTGAAACAGTGTGGGAAACGGTGAAACAGTGTGGGACACGGTGAAACAGTGAGGGACACGGTGAAACAGTGAGGGACACGGTGAAACAGTGAGGGACACGGTGAAACAGTGAGGGACACGGTGAAACAGTGAGGGAAACGGTGAAACAGTGAGGGAAACGGTGAAACAGTGAGGGAAACGGTGAAACAGTGAGGGAAACGGTGAAACAGTGAGGGAAACGGTGAAACAGTGAGGGACACGGTGAAACAGTGAGGGAAACAGTGAACCAAGTCATGTGAGTGATGTCACACTGACAAGCTCGTCCTCAGCAGATCACATGTATCTCTCTCTCTCGTCTTTCAAGTGTTCAAACACACTGACACACACACAGCAACCTCCCTCCCCTCTCTATTTCTCACTCCCTCACTTCACACCATACCTAGCAATCGTTACCGGCCCCTAAACCCAGCTGCCTGCCTGCCTGCCTCGGGAAGTGTGACCTACCGGGCCCGCACCACTGGTATTTACACACTCCACATCAAACACACAGAGAGAGATGTGCAACCACTGCACAACAGCAGAACCTGAGACAGAGCTGCATTTCCTGACAAAATGTAAAAAATATAGAACAATTAGAGCGTAATTTCCCCAAATTTGAAACCCTTATTCAAGGCCTATTCAAGGCGCGACACAGAGCGAGAGAGAGGCAGAGAGAGAGAGACAGAGAGAGAGACAGAGATAGAGAGACAGAGAGAGAGACAGAGATAGAGAGACAGAGAGAGAGAGAGGCAGAGAGAGAGAGACAGAGAGAGAGACAGAGATAGAGAGACAGAGAGAGAGACAGAGATAGAGAGACAGAGAGAGAGAGAGGCAGAGAGAGAGAGACAGAGAGAGAGACAGAGATAGAGAGAGGCAGAGAGAGAGACAGAGAGAGAGACAG
>NC_068429.1:23874453-23879453 GCF_023373465.1 Oncorhynchus keta
AGAGAGAGAGAGAGAACGAGAGAGAGAGAGAGAGAGAGAGAGAGAGAGAGAGAGAGAATAACGAGAGAGAGAGAGAGAGAGACTAATAACGAGAGAGAGAGAGAGAGAGACTAATAACGAGAGAGAGAGAGAGACTAATAACGAGAGAGAGAGAGAGAGAGACTAAGAACGAGAGAGAGAGAGAGAGAGAGACTAATAACGAGAGAGAGAGACTAATAACGAGAGAGAGAGAGAGAGAGAGACTAATAACGAGAGAGAGAGAGAGAGAGAGAGAGACTAATAACGAGAGAGAGAGAGAGAGAGAGAGAGAGAGAGAGAGAGAGAGAGAGAGAACGAGAGAGAGAGAGAGAGAGAGAGAGACTAATAACGAGAGAGAGAGAGAGAGACTAATAACGAGAGAGAGAGAGAATAACTAGAGAGAGAGAGAGAGAGACTAATAACGAGAGAGAGAGAGAGAGAGAGAGAGAGAGAGAGACTAATAACGAGAGAGAGAGAGAACGAGAGAGAGAGAGAGAGAGAGAGACTAATAACGAGAGAGAGAGAGAGAGAGAGAGACTAGAGAGAGAGAGAGAGAGAGAGAGACTAATAACGAGAGAGAGAGAGAGAGAGAGAGAGACTAATAAGAGAGAGAGAGAGAATAACGAGAGAGAGAGAGACTAATAACGAGAGAGAGAGAGAATAACGAGAGAGAGAGAGAGAGACTAATAACGAGAGAGAGAGAGAGAGACTAATAACGAGAGAGAGAGAGAGAGAGAGAGAGAGAGACTAATAACGAGAGAGAGAGAGAGACTAATAACGAGAGAGAGAGAGACTAATAACGAGAGAGAGAGAGACTAATAACGAGAGAGAGAGACTAATAACGAGAGAGAGAGAGAGAGAGAGAGACTAATAACGAGAGAGAGAGACTAATAACGAGAGAGAGAGACTAATAACGAGAGAGAGAGAGAGAGAGAGAGAGACTAATAACGAGAGAGAGAGAGAGAGAGAGAGAGAGAGAGACTAATAACGAGAGAGAGAGAGAGAGAGAGAGAGACTAATAACGAGAGAGAGAGACTAATAACGAGAGAGAGAGACTAATAACGAGAGAGAGAGACTAATAACGAGAGAGAGAGAGAGACTAATAACGAGAGAGAGAGAGAGAGAGAGACTAATAACGAGAGAGAGAGAGAGAGAGAGAGAGAGAGAGAGAGAGAGAGACTAATAACGAGAGACGAGAGAGAGAGAGACTAATAACGAGAGAGAGAGAGAGAGAGAGAGAGAGACTAATAACGAGAGAGAGAGAGAGAGAGAGAGACTAATAACGAGAGAGAGAGAGAGAGAGAGACTAATAACGAGAGAGAGAGAGAGAGAGAGAGAGAGAGAGAGAGAGACTAATAACGAGAGAGAGAGACTAATAACGAGAGAGAGAGAGAGAGAATAGAGAGAGACTAATAACGAGAGAGAGAGAGAGAGAGAGAGAGAGAGAGAGAGAGAGAGAGATAATAACGAGAGAGAGAGAGAGACTAATAACGAGAGAGAGAGAGAGAGAGAGACTAATAACGAGAGAGAGAGAGAGACTAATAACGAGAGAGAGAGAGAGAGAGAATAACGAGAGAGAGAGAGAGAGAGAGAATAGACGAGAGAGAGAGAGAGAGAGAGAGAGAGACTAATAGAGAGAGAGAGAACGAGAGAGAGAGAGAGAGAGAGAGAGAGAGAGAGAGAGACTAATAACGAGAGAGAGAGAGACTAATAACGAGAGAGAGAGAGAGAGAGAGAGAGACTAATAACGAGAGAGAGAGAGAGAGACTAAACGAAGAGAGAGAGAGAGAGAGAGAGAGAGAGAGAGAGACTAGAGAGAGAGAGAGACTAATATAGAGAGAGAGAGAGAGAGACTAATAACGAGAGAGAGAGAGAGAGAGAGACAACAAAGAGAACGAGAGAGAGACTAGAGAGAGAGAGAGAAAGAGACTAATAACGAGAGAGAGAGAGAGACTAATAACGAGAGAGAGAGAGAGAGAGAATAACTAGAGAGAGACGAGAGAGAGAGAGAGAGAGACTAATAACGAGAGAGAGAGAGAGAGAGAGAGAGAGAATAACGAGAGAGAGAGAGAGACTAATAACGAGAGAGAGAGAGAGACTAATAACGAGAGAGAGAGAGAGACTAATAACGAGAGAGAGAGAGAGAGACTAATAACGAGAGAGAGACTAATAACGAGAGAGAGAGAGAGACTAATAACGAGAGAGAGAGAGACTAGACAGAACAACTAGAAAGAGGGGAGGTGATTAAAAGGTGTATGGAGAATCCTACCTTGAGGTCTCTGTAGACGACGAAGCGGTTGTGCATGTGTTCTAGTCCCAAGATGATCTCTGCTGCGTAGAAACGCATCTCCTTCTCACTGAACACACCATGCTGGGACAGGTGGTAGTGTAGGTCCCCTCCTACACACAATTAATACACGTCACTGAGTGTAACCATCCCTTCTCTAACACACAGGGGTGAGTCAGCAGGACACAGGGGTGAGTCAGCAGGACACAGGGGTGAGTCAGCAGGACACAGGGGTGAGTCAGCAGGACACAGGGGTGAGTCAGCAGGACACAGGGGTGAGTCAGCAGGACACAGGGGTGAGTCAGCAGGACACAGGGGTGAGTCAGCAGGACACAATAAGAAGTATGACTTGATCAACATTATCTAAATTCCCCCTGAGAGACACACTCAGGATAACGACGCACACATATTGATATCAGTGTGTGTTTAGAGCTGTAGTCTAATCGATAGCTCAGTCATTGTGTAACTGCTGTCTAAATGTGATCAATGGTCAGTGCGTGTCTGTGTTAACTGCTGTCTAAATGTGATCTATGGTCAGTGTGTGTGTGTGAGTAACTGCTGTCTAAATGTGATCCTTGGTCAGCGTGTGTTAACTGCTGTCTAAATCTGATCTATGGTCAGTGTGTGTGTGTGTGTGTGTTAACTGCTGTCTAAATGTGATCCATGGTCAGTGTGTGTGTGTGTGTGTATAACTGCTGTCTAAATGTGATCTATGGTCAGTGTGTGTGTGTGTGTGTGTGTGTGCGTGTGTGTGTTAACTGCTATCTAAATGTGATCCATGGTCAGTGTGTGTGTGTGTTAACTGCTGTCTAAATGTGATCCATGATCAGTGTGTGTGTGTGTGTGTGTTAACTGCTGTCTAAATGTGATCCATGGTCAGTGTGTTTGTAACTGCTGTCAAAATGTGATCCATGGTCAGCATGTGTGTGTGTGTGTGTAACTGTCTAAATGTGATCTATAGTCGGTGTGTGTGTGTTAACTGCTGTCTAAATGTGATCCATGGTCAGTGTGTGTGTATGTAACTGCTGTCTAAATGTGATCATGGTCAGTGTGTGTGTAACTGCTGTCTAAATGTGATCAGGTTCAGTGTGTGTGTGTGTGTCTGCTGTCTAAATGTGATCTATGGTCAGTGTGTGTGTGTGTGTGTAACTGCTGTCTAAATGTGATCTATGGTCAGTGTGTGTGTGTGTGTGTGTGTGTGCGTGTGTGACTGCTGTCTGAATGTGATCCATGGCCAGCATGTGTGTGTGTGTGTAACTGCTGTCTAAATGTGATCTATGGTCAGTGTGTGTGTGTGTTAACGGCTGTCTAAATGTGATCCATTATCAGTGTGTTTGTATGTAACTGCTGTCTAAATGTGATCATGGTCAGTGTGTGTGTAACTGTTGTCTAAATGTGATCCATGCTCAGTGTGTGTGTGTAACTGCTGGCCAAATGTGAGCCATGGTCAGTGTGTGTTAACTGCTGGCTAAATGTGATCTATGGTCAGTGTGTGTGTGTGTGAGTAACTGCTGTCTAAATGTGATCTATGGGCAGTGTGTGTGTGTGTGTGTAACTGCTGTCTAAATGTGATCTATGGGCAGTGTGTGTGTGTGTAACTGCTGTCAAAATGTGATCTATGGTCAGTGTGTGTGCATGTGTAACTGCTGTCTAAATGTGATCTATGGTCAGTGTGTGTGTGTGTGTGTGTGTGTGTGTGTGTGTGTGTGTGTGTGTGTGTGTGTGTGTGTGTGTGTTAACTGCTATCTAAATGTGATCCATGGTCAGTGTGTGTGTGTGTGTGTGTGTTAACTGCTGTCTAAATGTGATCCATGATCAGTATGTGTGTGTGTTAACTGCTGTCTAAATGTGATCTATGGTCAGTATGTGTGTGTGTGTGTGTTAAGTGCTGTCTAAATGTGATCTATGGTCAGTGTGTGTGTGTGTGTGTGTGTGTTAACTGCTGTCTAAATGTGATCCATGGTCAGTGTGTGTGTGTGTGTGTGTGTGTGTGTGTGTGTGTTAACTGCTGTCTAAATGTGATCCATGATCAGTGTGTGTGTGTGTGTGTGTGTGTGTAACTGCTGTCTAAATGTGATCTATGGTCAGTGTGTGTGTGTGTTAACGGCTGTCTAAATGTGATCCATTATCAGTGTGTTTGTATGTAACTGCTGTCTAAATGTGATCATGGTCAGTGTGTGTGTAACTGTTGTCTAAATGTGATCCATGCTCAGTGTGTGTGTGTAACTGCTGGCCAAATGTGAGCCATGGTCAGTGTGTGTTAACTGCTGGCTAAATGTGATCTATGGTCAGTGTGTGTGTGTGTGAGTAACTGCTGTCTAAATGTGATCTATGGGCAGTGTGTGTGTGTGTGTGTAACTGCTGTCTAAATGTGATCTATGGTCAGTGTGTGTGTGTGTAACTGCTGTCAAAATGTGATCTATGGTCAGTGTGTGTGTGTGTGTGTGTGTGTGTGTGTGTGTGTGTGTGTGTGTGTGTGTGTGTGTAACTGCTATCTAAATGTGATCCATGGTCAGTGTGTGTGTGTGTGTTAACTGCTGTCTAAATGTGATCCATGATCAGTATGTGTGTGTGTTAACTGCTGTCTAAATGTGATCTATGGTCAGTATGTGTGTGTGTGTGTGTTAAGTGCTGTCTAAATGTGATCTATGGTCAGTGTGTGTGTGTGTGTGTTAACTGCTGTCTAAATGTGATC
>NC_068429.1:23889453-23901953 GCF_023373465.1 Oncorhynchus keta
TAAATGTGATCTATGGTCAGTGTGTGTGTGTGTGTAACGGCTGTCTAAATGTGATCCATGGTCAGTGTGTTTGTAACTGCTGTCTAAATGTGATCCATGATCAGTGTGTGTGTGTGTTAACTGCTGTCTAAATGTGATCTATGGTCAGTATGTGTGTGTGTGTGTGTGTGTGTGTTAACTGCTGTCTAAATGTGAGCTATGGTCAGTGTGTGTGTGTGTGTGTGTAACTGCTGTCTAAATGTGATCTATGGTCAGTGTGTGTTAACTGCTGTCTAAATGTGATCCATGGTCAGTGTGTGTGTATGTAACTGCTGTCTAAATGTGATCTATGGTCAGTGTGTGTGTGTGTTAACTGCTGTCTAAATGTGATCTGTGGTCAGTGTGTAACGGCTGTCTAAATGTGATCCATGGTCAGCGTGTGTGTGTGTGTGTGTGTGTGTATGTGTAACTGCTGTCTAAATGTGATCTATGGTCAGTGTGTGTGTGTGTTAACTGCTATCTAAATGTGATCTATGGTCAGTGTGTGTGTGTAACTGCTGTCTAAATGTGATCCGTGGTCAGTGTGTGTGTGTGTGTGTGTGTAACTGCTGTCTAAATGTGATCTATGGTCAGTGTGTGTGTGTAACTGCTGTCTGAATGTGATCCGTGGTCAGTGTGTGTGTAACTGCTGTCTAAATGTGATCCATGGTCAGTGTGTGTGTGTAACTGCTGGCTAAATGTGAGCCATGGTCAGTGTGTGTTAACTGCTGGCTAAATGTAATCTATGGTCAGTGTGTGTGTGTGTGTGTGTGTTAACTGCTGTCTAAATGTGATCCATGGTCAGTGTGTGTGTATGTAACTGCTGTCTAAATGTGATCATGGTCAGTGTGTGTGTAACTGCTGTCTAAATGTGATCCATGGTCAGTGTGTGTGTGTAACTGCTGGCTAAATGTGAGCCATGGTCAGTGTGTGTTAACTGCTGGCTAAATGTGATCTATGGTCAGTGTGTGTGTGTGTGTGTGTAACTGCTGTCTAAATGTGATCCATGGTCTGTGTGTGTGTATGTAACTGCTGTCTAAATGTGATCAGGTTCAGTGTGTGTGTTAAGTGCTGGCTAAATGTCATCTATGGTCAGTGTGTGTGTGTGTGTGTTACCTGCTATCTAAATGTGATCCATGGTCAGTGTGTGTGTATGTAACTGCTGGCTAAATGTCATCTATGGTCAGTGTGTGTGTGTAACTGCTGTCTAAATGTGATCTATGGTCAGTGTGTGTGTGTGTGTGTGTGTGTGTAACTGCTGTCCAAATGTGATCCATGGTCAGTGTGTGTGTGTGTGTGTGTTAACTGCTGTCTAAATGTGATCCATGATCAGTGTGTGTGTGTGTGTTAACTGCTGTCTAAATGTGATCTATGGTCAGTGTGTGTGTGTGTGTGTAACTGCTGTCTAAATGTGATCCGTGGTCAGTGTGTGTGTGTGTGTGTGGGACTGCTGTCTAAATGTGATCCATGGTCAGTGTGTTTGTAACTGCTGTCAAAATGTGATCCATGGTCAGCATGTGTGTGTGTGTGTAACTGCTGTCTAAATGTGATCCATGATCAGTGTGTGTGTGTGTTAACTGCTGTCTAAATGTGATCTATGGTCAGTATGTGTGTGTGTGTGTGTGTGTGTGTTAACTGCTGTCTAAATGTGAGCTATGGTCAGTGTGTGTGTGTGTGTGTAACTGCTGTCTAAATGTGATCCATGGTCAGTGTGTGTGTATGTAACTGCTGTCTAAATGTGATCATGGTCAGTGTGTGTGTATGTGTGTGACTGCTGTCTAAATGTGATCTATGGTCAGTGTGTGTTAACTGCTGTCTAAATGTGATCCATGGTCAGTGTGTGTGTATGTAACTGCTGTCTAAATGTGATCTATGGTCAGTGTGTGTGTGTGTGTGTGTGTTAACTGCTGTCTAAATGTGATCTATGGTCAGTGTGTGTGTGTGTGTGTGTGTGTGTAACGGCTGTCTAAATGTGATCCATGGTCAGCGTGTGTGTGTGTGTGTGTGTGTATGTGTAACTGCTGTCTAAATGTGATCTATGGTCCGTGTGTGTGTGTGTGTTAACTGCTATCTAAATGTGATCTATGGTCAGTGTGTGTGTGTGTGTAACTGCTGTCTAAATGTGATCCATGGTCAGTGTGTGTGTGTGTGTGTGTGTGTGTGTGTGTGTGTGTGTGTGTGTTAAGTGCTGTCTAAATGTGATCTATGGTCAGTGTGTGTGTGTGTGTGTGTTAACTGCTGTCTAAATGTGATCCATGGTCAGTGTGTGTGTGTGTGTGTGTGTGTGTGTGTGTGTGTAACTGCTATCTAAATGTGATCCATGATCAGTGTGTGTGTGTGTGTGTAACTGCTGTCTAAATGTGATCTATGGTCAGTGTGTGTGTGTGTAACGGCTGTCTAAATGTGATCCATTATCAGTGTGTTTGTATGTAACTGCTGTCTAAATGTGATCATGGTCAGTGTGTGTGTAACTGTTGTCTAAATGTGATCCATGCTCAGTGTGTGTGTGTAACTGCTGGCCAAATGTGAGCCATGGTCAGTGTGTGTTAACTGCTGGCTAAATGTGATCTATGGTCAGTGTGTGTGTGTGTGAGTAACTGCTGTCTAAATGTGATCTATGGGCAGTGTGTGTGTGTGTGTAACTGCTGTCTAAATGTGATCTATGGTCAGTGTGTGTGTGTGTAACTGCTGTCAAAATGTGATCTATGGTCAGTGTGTGTGCATGTGTAACTGCTGTCTAAATGTGATCTATGGTCAGTGTGTGTGTATGTAACTGCTGTTTAAATGTGATCTATGGTCAGTGTGTGTGTGTGGTGTTAACTGCTGTCTAAATGTGATCTATGGTCAGTGTGTGTGTGTGTGTGTGTGTGTGTGTGTGTGTGTAACGGCTGTCTAAATGTGATCCATGGTCAGTGTGTGTGTGTGTGTATGTGTAACTGCTGTCTAAATGTGATCTATGGTCAGTGTGTGTGTGTGTTAACTGCTATCTAAATGTGATCCATGGTCAGTGTGTGTATGTAACTGCTGTCTAAATGTGATCTATGGTCAGTGTGTGTGTGTGAGTGACTGCTGTCTAAATGTAATCTATGGTCAGTGTGTGTTTATGTGTTAACTGCTGTCTAAATGTGATCCATGGTCAGTGTGTGTGTAACTACTGTCTAAATGTGATCCATGGTCAGTGTGTGTGTGTGTTAACTGCTGTCTAAATGTGATCCATGGTCAGTGTGTGTGTGTGTGTAACTGCTGTCAAAATGTGATCTATGGTCAGTATGTGTGTGTGTGTGTAACGGCTGTCTAAATGTGATCCATGGTCAGTGTGTGTGTGTGTGTTAACTGCTGTCTAAATGTGATCTATGGTCAGTGTGTGTGTGTGTGTGTAACGGCTGTCTAAATGTGATCCATGGTCAGTGTGTTTGTAACTGCTGTCTAAATGTGATCCATGATCAGTGTGTGTGTGTGTTAACTGCTGTCTAAATGTGATCTATGGTCAGTATGTGTGTGTGTGTGTGTTAACTGCTGTCTAAATGTGAGCTATGGTCAGTGTGTGTGTGTGTGTGTGTAACTGCTGTCTAAATGTGATCTATGGTCAGTGTGTGTTAACTGCTGTCTAAATGTGATCCATGGTCAGTGTGTGTGTATGTAACTGCTGTCTAAATGTGATCTATGGTCAGTGTGTGTGTGTGTTAACTGCTGTCTAAATGTGATCTGTGGTCAGTGTGTAACGGCTGTCTAAATGTGATCCATGGTCAGCGTGTGTGTGTGTGTGTGTGTGTGTATGTGTAACTGCTGTCTAAATGTGATCTATGGTCAGTGTGTGTGTGTGTTAACTGCTATCTAAATGTGATCTATGGTCAGTGTGTGTGTGTAACTGCTGTCTAAATGTGATCCGTGGTCAGTGTGTGTGTGTGTGTTAACTGCTGTCTAAATGTGATCTATGGTCAGTGTGTGTGTGTAACTGCTGTCTGAATGTGATCCGTGGTCAGTGTGTGTAACTGCTGTCTAAATGTGATCCATGGTCAGTGTGTGTGTGTAACTGCTGGCTAAATGTGAGCCATGGTCAGTGTGTGTTAACTGCTGGCTAAATGTAATCTATGGTCAGTGTGTGTGTGTGTGTGTGTTAACTGCTGTCTAAATGTGATCCATGGTCAGTGTGTGTGTATGTAACTGCTGTCTAAATGTGATCATGGTCAGTGTGTGTGTAACTGCTGTCTAAATGTGATCCATGGTCAGTGTGTGTGTGTAACTGCTGGCTAAATGTGAGCCATGGTCAGTGTGTGTTAACTGCTGGCTAAATGTGATCTATGGTCAGTGTGTGTGTGTGTGTGTGTAACTGCTGTCTAAATGTGATCCATGGTCTGTGTGTGTGTATGTAACTGCTGTCTAAATGTGATCAGGTTCAGTGTGTGTGTTAAGTGCTGGCTAAATGTCATCTATGGTCAGTGTGTGTGTGTGTGTGTTACCTGCTATCTAAATGTGATCCATGGTCAGTGTGTGTGTATGTAACTGCTGGCTAAATGTCATCTATGGTCAGTGTGTGTGTGTGTAACTGCTGTCTAAATGTGATCTATGGTCAGTGTGTGTGTGTGTGTGTGTGTGTGTGTGTGTGTGTAACTGCTGTCCAAATGTGATCCATGGTCAGTGTGTGTGTGTGTGTGTGTTAACTGCTGTCTAAATGTGATCCATGATCAGTGTGTGTGTGTGTTAACTGCTGTCTAAATGTGATCTATGGTCAGTGTGTGTGTGTGTGTGTAACTGCTGTCTAAATGTGATCCGTGGTCAGTGTGTGTGTGTGTGTGGGACTGCTGTCTAAATGTGATCCATGGTCAGTGTGTTTGTAACTGCTGTCAAAATGTGATCCATGGTCAGCATGTGTGTGTGTGTGTAACTGCTGTCTAAATGTGATCCATGATCAGTGTGTGTGTGTGTTAACTGCTGTCTAAATGTGATCTATGGTCAGTATGTGTGTGTGTGTGTGTGTGTGTTAACTGCTGTCTAAATGTGAGCTATGGTCAGTGTGTGTGTGTGTGTGTAACTGCTGTCTAAATGTGATCCATGGTCAGTGTGTGTGTATGTAACTGCTGTCTAAATGTGATCATGGTCAGTGTGTGTGTATGTGTGTGACTGCTGTCTAAATGTGATCTATGGTCAGTGTGTGTTAACTGCTGTCTAAATGTGATCCATGGTCAGTGTGTGTGTATGTAACTGCTGTCTAAATGTGATCTATGGTCAGTGTGTGTGTGTGTGTGTGTGTTAACTGCTGTCTAAATGTGATCTATGGTCAGTGTGTGTGTGTGTGTGTGTGTAACGGCTGTCTAAATGTGATCCATGGTCAGCGTGTGTGTGTGTGTGTGTATGTGTAACTGCTGTCTAAATGTGATCTATGGTCCGTGTGTGTGTGTGTGTTAACTGCTATCTAAATGTGATCTATGGTCAGTGTGTGTGTGTGTGTAACTGCTGTCTAAATGTGATCCGTGGTCAGTGTGTGTGTGTGTGTTAACTGCTGTCTAAATGTGATCTATGGTCAGTGTGTGTGTAACTGCTGTCTAAATGTGATCCATGGCCAGCATGTGTGTGTGTAACTGCTGTCTAAATGTGATCTATGGTCAGTGTGTGTGTGTGTGTTAACTGCTGTCTAAATGTGATCATGGTCAGTGTGTGTGTAACTGCTGTCTAAATGTGATCCATGGTCAGTGTGTGTGTGTAACTGCTGGCTAAATGTGAGCCATGGTCAGTGTGTGTTAACTGCTGGCTAAATGTAATCCATGGTCAGTGTGTGTGTAACTGCTGTCTAAATGTGATCCATGGTCAGTGTATGTGTGTGTGTGTGACTGTTGTCTAAATGTGATCTATGGTCAGTGTGTGTGTGTGTGTGTGTGTGTAACTGCTGTCTAAATGTGATCCATGGTCTGTGTGTGTGTATGTAACTGTTGTCTAAATGTGATCAGGTTCAGTGTGTGTGTTAAGTGCTGGCTAAATGTGATCCATGGTCAGTGTGTGTGTAACTGCTGTCTAAATGTGATCCATGGTCAGTGTGTGTGTGTGTGTGTGTGTGTGTAACTGCTGGCTAAATGTGAGCCATGGTCAGTGTGTGTTAACTGCTGGCTAAATGTGATCCATGGTCAGCATGTGTGTGTGTGTAACTGCTGTCTAAATGTGATCCATGGTCAGTGTGTGTGTGTGTAACTGCTGTCTGAATGTGATCCATGTTCAGTGTGTGTGCAACTGCTGTCTAAATGTGATCCATGGCCAGCATGTGTGTGTGTGTAACTGCTGTCTAAATGTGATCCATGGTCAGTGGGTGTGTGTGTAACTGCTGTCTAAATGTGATCTATGGTCAGTGTGCGCGTGTGTGTAACTGCTGTCTGAATGTGATCTATGGTCCGTGTGTGTGTAACTGCTGTCTAAATGTGATCCATGGCCAGCATGTCTGTGTGTGTAACTGCTGTCTAAATGTGATCTATGGTCAGTGTGTGTGTGTGTTAACTGCTGTCTAAATGTGATCCATGGTCAGTGTGTGTGTTAACTGCTGTGTAAATGTGATCCATGGTCAGTGTGTGTGTAACTGCTGGCTAAATGTGATCCATGGTCAGTGTATGTGTGTAACTGCTGGCTAAATGTGAGCCATGGTCAGTGTGTGTTAACTGCTGGCTAAATGTAATCTATGGTCAGTGTGTGTGTGTGTGTGTGTGTGTGTGTGTGTGTGTGTGTGACTGCTGTCTAAATGTGATCCATGGTCTGTGTGTGTGTGTGTAACTGCTGTCTAAATGTGATCCATGGTCAGTGTGTGTGTATGTAACTGCTGTCTAAATGTGATCATGGTCAGTGTGTGTGTAACTGCTGTCTAAATGTGATCTATGGTCAGTGTGTGTGTGTGTGTGTGTTAACTGCTGTCTAAATGTGATCCATGGTCAGTGTGTGTGTATGTAACTGCTGTCTAAATGTGATCAGGTTCAGTGTGTGTGTTAACTGCTGGCTAAATGTCATCTATGGTCAGTGTGTGTGTGTGTGTGTGTGTGTGTGTGTGTGTGTGTGTGTGTGTGTGTGTGTGTGTGTGTGTGAGACTGCTGTCTAAATGTGATCCATGGTCAGTGTGTGTGAGACTGCTGTCTAAATGTGATCCATGGTCAGTGTGTGTGTGTGTTAACTGCTGTCTAAATGTGATCCATGGTCAGTGTGTGTGTGTGTGTAACTGCTGTCAAAATGTGATCTATGGTCAGTATGTGTGTGTGTGTGTAACGGCTGTCTAAATATGTATGTGTGTGCTACCATCCGCAGACTCTGAATCCATTGGAGATTGTCTGTAGATGGGGATGTAGCCTACTTAACCAGACACACATCAGAGACTGTTAGTTGCGCATCAGCCCAGAGGGACAGAGAGCCATCAGTGATGTCCTGTCCCATTCTGTGTGACCGTGTACTTTACCATGATCCTCAGAGGGACAGACCACTACAATGAGACTCCTCATGGTGACTGGTGTCTCACCTGCAGGTTGAACCAGGCGAGACCTGCCACCTTTCAGGAGTCTTACCGTTCATCAGGTCCAGAATGAAACAGAGTTTGTCTGGTGTGTGGAAGGCGTATGTCATACACACTATGAACGGACAGTCCTAGAGAGAAAGAGGGAGGGGACGTTTTTAAATTATAAAGTCAGACAGGTCAATCTGAAAATGTGCTGTGTATGTATGTGAACACACAGTCAAGTAGGAAAGGCTTGTGTGTCTGTGCTAAAATAGTCGGGCTAAGCTCAATCTGAAAATGATACTCCCCTGTACTGTGTATGTGAATAAACATATGTATAAACAGAGTAGACAGAAAGCGGTGTGTTAGACTCACCCCTGTGCTGACAAGGGACAACATGATTCTCTCGTTCAGAGCCAGAGTCTCTCCCTGCTTCATCTTGATCCTCTTCTTATCCAAACACTTCATGGCATACCTGACACACACACACACACACACACACACACACACACACACACACACACACACACACACACACACACACACACACACACACACACACACACACACACACACACACACACACACACACACACACACACACACACACACACACACACACACACCTTACTGGTGCTGTACTGCTGAGAACTCACTGTTCCTGTAGGATCTTTTATCCCCTCCAGTCATTTCTTGTGTGAATGTTTATTTTCTCCACTTTAACCACCCCTCTTTCTCTGCAAGTTCATGATCCTGCGCTACTCACATCTTGCCGGTGTCAGCCTTCCTGCAGCCGTACACCTCCCCGAAACCCCCTCGACCAATGATACGATGGACACTGAAGTCATTCATCGTCAACTGAAGAGAGGCGAGAGAGATAGATTGAGGGGGAGATGTAGAACGAGCGAGATGGAGAGAGAGAGAACAAGACAGAGAGAAGCTGACGTGATGTTACACTTCAGACAGTAGGCAATAAGAGGTGAAAGAAAAGCCTTTCACAGGCAAAACATCACCACAATCCATACAGTAAGTTAGAATAACACCCACACATACAAAATACAACTCACATGGATGTTCAGCTCCACATTCTTCCACTGGCAGAAACGAGTGAACTTGTCACTGATGAAAGAGAGAAAAAAGAAAGATGAAGAGAGGTAGACAGAAAGAAGGAAAGAACGAGCAGCGCAGCGGACTAAGGCACTGCATCTCAGTGCAAGAGGATAATATATAATAATAATATATGCCATTTAGCAGACGCTTTTATCCAAAGCGACTTACAGTCATGTGTGCATACATTCTACGTATGGGTGGTCCTGGGAAATGAACCCACTACCCTGGCGTTACAAGCGCCATGCTCTACCAACTGAGCTACAGAAGGACTCACTGGAGTCCCTGGTTCGAATCCAGGCTGTATCACATCTGCTGTGATTGGGAGTCCCATAGCGCGGCGCACAATTGGCAACAATAATTTGTTCTTAACTGACTTGCCTAGTTAAATAAAGGTTAAATAAAACATGTATAAAATAAATATTCCCCAGCCTACTGACTGTGGGAGTGTGGAGAAACTCCTTTCCCTTACGACACAAATGGATGAAGGGATAATAAAGCACTTTATTCTAAATCTGGAGGCAATGAAAAACTGTATTACTCTGGCCAGTATGCAACATATTTATTCTACCCCCCCCCCCGTCTCACCTCTCTATGAACTTGCGGAAGATCATCCCTCGCAGACTGTCACAGATCTCCACAATGTACGGCTGAACACAAACAGGAGTTTGTGAGTCTGTGCGTTTCAAGTTTCTACGTTTTATTGTCAATGCACAGGATACAGCAGGTGTAAACCAGTAAGTACAGTGAAATGCTGAACTTGTGAGTTATTTCCCAACAATGCACAATAAGTGTAGTAGTATAGATAAGAAGAAGAAGGTGAAATACGAGAAGAGAAAAAAAGGTCAATGCCAGTACCATCATTACAATGTGCAGGGCTACTAGAGTAATTGAGGTAGATACAGTGCCTTGCGAAAGTATTCGGCCCCCCTTTAACTTTGCGACCTTTTGCCACATTTCAGGCTTCAAACAAAGATATAAAACTGTATTTTTTTGTGAAGAATCAACAACAAGTGGGACACAATCATGAAGTGGAACGACATTTATTGGATATTTCAAACTTTTTTAACAAATAAAAAACTGAAAAATTGGGCGTGCAAAATTATTCAGCCCCTTAAGTTAATACTTTGTAGCGCCACCTTTTGCTGCGATTACAGCTGTAAGTCGCTTGGGGTATGTCTATCAGTTTTGCACATCGAGAGACTGACATTTTTTCCCATTCCTCCTTGCAAAACAGCTCGAGCTCAGTGAGGTTGGATGGAGAGCATTTGTGAACAGCAGTTTTCAGTTCTTTCCACAGATTCTCGATTGGATTCAGGTCTGGACTTTGACTTGGCCATTCTAACACCTGGATATGTTTATTTTTGAACCATTCCATTGTAGATTTTGCTTTATGTTTTGGATCATTGTCTTGTTGGAAGACAAATCTCCGTCCCAGTCTCAGGTCTTTGCAGACTCCATCAGGTTTTCTTCCAGAATGGTCCTGTATTTGGCTCCATCCATCTTCCCATCAATTTTAACCATCTTCCCTGTCCCTGCTGAAGAAAAGCAGGCCCAAACCATGATGCTGCCACCACCATGTTTGACAGTGGGGATGGTGTGTTCAGGGTGATGAGCTGTGTTGCTTTTACACCAAACATAACGTTTTGCATTGTTGCCAAAAAGTTCAATTTTGGTTTCATCTGACCAGAGCACCTTCTTCCACATGTTTGGTGCGTCTCCCAGGTGGCTTGTGGCAAACTGTAAACGACACTTTTTATGGATATCTTTAAGAAATGGCTTTCTTCTTGCCACTCTTCCATAAAGGCCAGATTTGTGCAATATACGACTGATTGTTGTCCTATGGACAGAGTCTCCCACCTCAGCTGTAGATCTCTGCAGTTCATCCAGAGTGATCATGGGCCTCTTGGCTGCATATCTGATCAGTCTTCTCCTTGTTTGAGCTGAAAGTTTAGAGGGACGGCCAGGTCTTGGTAGATTTGCAGTGGTCTGATACTCCTTCCATTTCAATATTATCGCTTGCACAGTGCTCCTTGGGATGTTTAAAGCTTGGGAAATCTTTTTGTATCCAAATCCGGCTTTAAACTTCTTCACAACAGTATCTCGGACCTGCCTGGTGTGTTCCTTGTTCTTCATGATGCTCTCTGCGCTTTTAACGGACCTCTGAGACTATCACAGTGCAGGTGCATTCATACGGAGACTTGATTACACACAGGTGGATTGTATTTATCATCATTAGTCATTTAGGTCAACATTGGATCATTCAGAGATCCTCACTGAACTTCTGGAGAGAGTTTGCTGCACTGAAAGTAAAGGGGCTGAATAATTTTACACGCCCAATTTTTCAGTTTTTGATTTGTTAAAAAAGTTTGAAATATCCAATAAATGTCGTTCCACTTCATGATTGTGTCCCACTTGTTGTTGATTCTTCACAAAAAAATACAATTTTATATCTTTATGTTTGAAACCTGAAATGTGGCAAAAGGTCGCAAAGTTCAAGGGGGCCGAATACTTTCGCAAGGCACTGTATGTTCATTTAACAGGGCTACTAGTGATTGAGGTAGATATGTTCATTTAACAGGGCAACTAGTGATTGAGGTAGATATGTTCATTTAAAAGGGCAACTAGTGATTGAGGTAGATATGTTCATTTAACAGGGAAACTAGTGATTGAGGTAGATATGTTCATTTAACAGGGAAACTAGTGATTGAGGTAGATATGTTCATTTAACAGGGCAACTAGTGATTGAGGTAGATATGTTCATTTAACAGGGCAACTAGTGATTGAGGTAGGTATGCTCATTTAACAGGGCAACTAGAGTGATTGAGGTAGATATATTCATTTAACAGGGCAACTAGAGTGATTGAGGTAGGTATGTACAGTACCAATAAAAAAGTTAGGACACACTTATTATTTTTACTATTTTCCACATTGTAGAATAGTGAAGACATCAGAACTATGGAATCATGTAGTAACCCAAAAAATATATTTTAGATTCTTCAAAGTAGCCACCCGTTGCCTTGATGCCTTGATGACACTCTTGGCATTCTCTCAACCAGCTTCATGAGGTAGTCACCTGGAATGCATTTCAATTAACAAGTGTGCCTTGTTAAACGTTTATTTGTGGAATTTCTTCCCTTCTTAATGTGTTTGAACCAATCATTTGTGTTGTGACAAGGTAGGGGTGGTATACAGAAGATAGCCCTATTTGGTAAAGACCAAGTCCATATTATGGCAAGAACAGCTCAAATAAGCAAAGAGAAATGACAGTCCATCATGGCTTGAAGACGTGAAGTTCCATCAATCTGGAACATTTCAAGAACTTCAAGTGCAGCCTGAAAAACCATAAAGCGCTATGAAGAAACTGGCTCTCATGAGGACCGCCAAAGGAAAGGAAGACCCAGATTTACCTCTGCTGCAGAGGACATGTTCATTAGAGTTACCAGCCTCAGATTGCAGCCCAAATAAATGCTTCACAGGGTTCAAATAACAGACACATCTCAACATCAACTGTTTAGAGGAGTCAGGCCTTCATGGTTGAATTGCTGCAAAGAAACCACTACTAAAGGAATGAGAAGAAGAGACATGCTTTGGCCTAGAAACATAAGCAATGGACATTAGTGGAAATCTGTCTTTTAGTCTGATTAGTCCAAATTTAAGATTTTTGGTTCCAACTGTGTCTTTGTAACACCGCGAAGCATGGAGGAGGTGTGATGGTGCTTTGCTGGTGACACTGTCTGTGATTTATTTACAATTCAAGGCACACTTAACCAGCATGGCTACCACAGCACTCTGCAGCGATATACTATCCCATCTGGTTTGCGCTTAGGGGGACTATCAATTGTTTTTCAACAGGACAATGACCCAACACACCTCTAGGCTGTGTAAGGACTATTTGACCAAGAAGGAGAGTGAT
>NC_068429.1:23909453-24049453 GCF_023373465.1 Oncorhynchus keta
CTGAACAGCTCGCAAAAAAAGCCTGTGTGTTGCCACGGAAACCGCATCATAGCCTTCACGGCACGTGTGCATGTGTTGTTACAGCCGATACACCACATCATCAGCAGAGATATTTCACATCTCAGATGGCAATCAGTGAAAATAAAAGTTCATGTCTGTTGTGGAAGTATATTTTTGTTTATTAGAGTAAATATATATGTGGCTGGTTTCAGGAAGCTAGGTGGCGTATGTTGGCGTCACTATTTCACATGAGAGCCATTTGAACGTATGCAAATATGGAGAGTCGTAAAGAGAACACACAAGGATGTTGTAAAAAACACCTGTCTCCGGATTACATCTTCAAATTAAGGGCAACCATGGCATCTGTGACAGAGAGGGAGAAGTCCATCCATGTAAGAGAGTCTAGCTAGCTACATTTTCAGATATTACAGGTTTCAAATTTTGTCAGATGTCCTTTAAATTGAATTTTAAGTTAAAGTATACTGTTAGCTAGCTGGCTAACGTTACTTGTCTGACCTGTTTAGTAATATTATTTTTATCTCAAAATCCATTTGCATTGCTAGTTATAGCCTAATGTTAGCTAACTAACATTGAACCTTGTTGGTTAGTGACATGCAGGGTAGTAACGTTATGAGTTGGGATTATGGTTCATTGTTTAGCTAGCTAGATGTCTAAATAAAAGATTCCACTTTGCAAGTAACTATTACAATAGAATGGTTATGATGTCACTGTGACAACTGTCGATAGACGTAGCTCTGGCTATCTACTCCGATTTCAGATGTCCGGTGTCAGTAAGCGTTGGCAAAAAAAAAGTGTTATTAAATTGTTGCCAGCAGCAGTTAGTCACCAAAGCTCTGGATAACATGACAACAGCCTAACCAGCTTGACTGCTGTTGTCAGATCAGAATGCTCGGATCAACCCTACTCCTTGGCCAGAGCGTCCAGTGTGCACTCTGAACGCTCTGAGAGCGAAATGCTCTGAGTTTACCAACTAACCAAGCGTTGGTGACTAACTAGCTCTGTGGTGAAAAACACGCGGCTGAGCACACCCCTCTGTGGTGAAAAACACGCGGCTGAGCACACCCCTCTGTGGTGAAAAACACACGGCTGAGCACACCCCTCTGTGGTGAAAAACACACGGCTGAGCACACCCCTCTGTGGTGAAAAACACGCGGCTGAGCACACCCCTCTGTGGTGAAAAACACGCGGCTGAGCACACCCCTCTGTGGTGAAAAACACGCGGCTGAGCACACCCCTCTGTGGTGAAAAACACGCGGCTGAGCACACCCCTCTGTGGTGAAAAACACACGGCTGAGCACACCCCTCTGTGGTGAAAAACACGCGGCTGAGTACACCCCTCTGTGGTGAAAACACACGGCTGAGCACACCCCTCTGTGGTGAAAACACGCGGCTGAGTACACCCCTCTGTGGTGAAAACACACGGCTGAGCACACCCCTCTGTGGTGAAAACACACGGCTGAGCACACCCCTCTGTGGTGAAAAAACACACGGCTGAGCACACCCCTCTGTGGTGAAAAACACACGGCTGAGCACACCCCTCTGTGGTGAAAAACACGCGGCTGAGTACACCCTCTGTGGTGAAAAACACACGGCTGAGCACACCCTCTGTGGTGAAAAACACGCGGCTGAGCACACCCCTGTGGTGAAAAACACGCGGCTGAGCACACCCTCTGTGGTGAAAACATGCGGCTGAGCACCCCTCTGTGGTGAAAAACACGCGGCTGAGCACACCCCTCTGTGGTGAAAAACACGCGGCTGAGCACACCCCTGTGGTGAAAAACACGCGGCTGAGCACACCCCTCTGTGGTGAAAAACACGCGGCTGAGCACACCCCTCTGTGGTGAAAACACGCGGCTGAGCACACCCCTCTGTGGTGAAAACACGCGGCTGAGCACACCCTCTGTGGTGAAAAACACGCGGCTGAGCACACCCCTCTGTGGTGAAAAACACGCGGCTGAGCACACCCCTCTGTGGTGAAAAACACGCGGCTGAGCACACCCCTGTGGTGAAAAACACGCGGCTGAGCACACCCCTCTGTGGTGAAAAACACGCGGCTGAGCACACCCTCTGTGGTGAAAAACACGCGGCTGAGCACACCCTGTGGTGAAAAACACGCGGCTGAGCACACCCCTGTGGTGAAAAACACGCGGCTGAGCACACCCTCTGTGGTGAAAACACGCGGCTGAGCACACCCGTGGTGAAAACACGCGGCTGAGCACACCCCTGTGGTGAAAAACACGCGGCTGAGCACACCCGTGGTGAAAAACATGCGGCTGAGCACACCCTGTGGTGAAAACACGCGGCTGAGCACACCCGTGGTGAAAACACGCGGCTGAGCACACCCTGTGGTGAAAAACACGCGGCTGAGCACACCCCTCTGTGGTGAAAACACGCGGCTGAGCACACCCGTGGTGAAAACACGCGGCTGAGCACAACCCTGTGGTGAAAAACACGCGGCTGAGCACACCCGTGGTGAAAAACACGCGGCTGAGCACACCCCTCTGTGGTGAAAACACGCGGCTGAGCACACCCCTCTGTGGTGAAAAACACGCGGCTGAGCACACCCCTCTGTGGTGAAAAACACGCGGCTGAGCACACCCCTGAGGTGAAAAACAACAACTAGCCTACGAGCCCTTTTCTCTTGACACTTCAATCGCCTCCCTCTTCCCCCTTTTCTCCAAATCATTCTTTCTTTTGCCACACTACTGATTAAAGAGTCAATGACGCACTATCAAACGCAATCTGATAAATTGATTGTGAGCTGTGAGCTGCTAGGTTTAATTCTCCACCAAGAAGCACAGGTGACAACAGCCAGTGGGAAATCCCTGCCTAGGTAGAAACCCTGAGAGAAACTACGCTACTATAGGTTAGGAGAGAGGATAGGAGAGATGAGGATGTAAGTAAGAAGAATGGTAGAAGAGAAGGGATCAGGGGACAGTGGATTTTAGGAGATTGGCATTTTCACTTCTCTATGATTGAGTGACTCTCACTCCACACACACACGTTAACTCTGTCCTCCATAACAAAGGAAGGAGAGGTTATTTAAAGCATGGGGCCATCTCACAGTAACACATACAAAAAAAGCACCCGCTCCCTCACACACACACACACGATATGACTGAGTGTGCGGTTGTTAACGGAGCTGTTGTGAGCAGTGTCTCTTCATAACCTCAGGAGGTAGAGACCAAAAGGCAAAGTGGAAAAGAGGAGAGAAAGATAACCTGCTTACTACTGCTGTGCTTATTGATTCAGTTAAAGGCTAATTGATAAGCTAGCTACTATATCCTGCATCCCTATCGGTGAACATATCAGAATCGGCCGATATTATCTAAAAATGCCAACATCTGTATCAGCCAGATGTCCAGTTTAACGCTGATGTGCAAAACCGATGTCAGAGCTGACGTGCAGACCTATATAACGTAGGTACATGACATAATGATGGCAAGTCAAATGGCGCTACACGTGCAACACAGCATTCCTAACCTAACCCAAAATGTCCGCTGTGTGGATCAAGCAGTCAACAAGTCATTTGAAAGAGTAAGAACATTTCAGCGAGACATCTCACAGGCGAAATCAATTAACACCAAGATAATGGTATTCATTGCCTTTGACAATCAACTGTTCTCTGAAATGGGTGATGTTGGCTTTCGCCAACTGGTCGAGCACCGGTACATGTTGCCCTACCAGAGTAACACAGTAATAGCGTCACTGCTAATCGCTTCACAACATACTATGGAATGTCGTTTGGGTCTTTGCGTGTCAAAAAAAGATAGATGTCAAACCACACTATTTGAAGTGTTAAATAAGCTTTTCATTTGACACGTCAAATAACAGCTCTATTATATAATGTTGTGTTCTGAATTTGCATGTGCAAGTCAAACGCCACCACAACTATCATAACACTGTCAAAGCTGTACAAAAGTCTGCAAACAAGCGAACACCAGCCACGAATGATGTGTTTACAATACCGCGTTGGTAATAAAGCATTATTTGTTCAACCACAACTTCTGGGGTAGCTAGCTTTAGCTGGTACTAAGCTAGCACCAATACAACCAGCCTGAAAGCAATGCCCAGTAGAAACTGCAGTCATTTTCATTATTCTTAGCAATGGATTTAGGAATCCTTGTGAGTTAGTATTAGCTAGGTAGCCACTTGGTGTTCGCCTATTGAAATTGAACTTCAGTTCATGAAATAATAAATAGCTAGCCAGCTACTTAACCCTGTTGCCCAAAGCTAACGTTATAAGCAGCCAGTTAGCTTCATATGGCTAGTGAGGCTCGACTGGACGTGGTTGTTTTGTGAAGGTAGCCACAATAAGCATTAGGCACAATAGTGGAATTTGCAGTTTGCCTTCAAAATAAAAGTATCTCTTTGAAAGTGATGCAGGAGGTTACAATTTGTGGAATCACGCCATATTAAGACAAGGTAATGTTAAACAAGTTTGGAATGTGAAGCAATTAAATGGGGTATCAGTCTACTCAATGATACCCAAAGAACAGAACTGTGAAGAGTTTACACAAATATTAGCATTGTAGCTCTTATCTCAGGACGGTCACTGTGTGAAATCACCTCCCCAGTCAACCTATTGTGTGTATTGACATTCATAGTTGACTGCACAGCTTTACCTAAGGATTGGGGATCAATGAAATGAGGTATCAGTCTACTCAATACCCAAAATATTTTTTCCCAACGTCCTCAGAGTTATCAGACTCAAACACCCACACAGTATTGTTTTTCCTCTGGAATAGTGTTCAATACATAGGTTGACAATAAATGTCTCAATTCACTGTTGTTACAGAGTCCCGCAATAAGAGCTATGACGCAAATGTTCTCTGGGTGGCACTGAGTAAACTGATACCATGTAATTTATCTACAATCCATAGGTAAGGCTGTGCAGTGAAATAAGTATGCCTCCAATGCAATTCTCAAGTATAATACATCCAGTGTGATTTCAACAGATTTTGGTCAAATTAACAAATTGTCTTTTGTTGATTTTATATAACAACATTCCAACCTCGTTTAGCATGATCTATTCCAATTATGGCATAATTATACTATTTGTATTGATTTGCATCACTGTCAATGGACATACTTTGATTTTGAAGGCTAACCGCAAAGTCCACTATTGTGGCTAGATTCACATAGATGGGTCCCGACCACCATTAATCAAATAAGAACAGTCTTATAAATTAGAGTTATTTTAGATGACACCTAGCTATATAGTTAGTTAGCTAGCTAACTATAGCTACTGAAACATATGTCGCTTTGCTATGTTTTTGGGGAAGAACATTGTTTGCATCCATGAGCTGGCTAGCTTTTTAAATGACCAGCACTGTAGGTGAGCGAGACAACTTTACCAGCATCATAGCATACGTATCGATGAACCGTTAGTGTAATCAATGCAATAACTACGTAAAAAATTTACACGTTGCCTCACTGGTGGCGCAGTGGTCTAAGCAGTGCTATTTGTGCCACCAGAGACTCTGGGTTCGAGCCCAGGCTCTGTCGCAGCCAGCCGCAACCGGGAGGTCCATGGGGCGACGCACAATTGGCCTAGCGTCGTCCGGGTTAGGGAGGGTTTGGGCCGGTAGGGATATCCTTGTCTCATCACGCACCAGCGACTCCTGTAGTGGGCCGGGCGCAGTGCACACGGACCAGGTTGCTAGGCGTACGGTGTTTACTACGACACATTGGTGCGGTGGCTTCCGGGTTGGATGCTCGCTGTGTTAAGAAGCAGTGTGGCTTGGTTGGGTTGTGTTGGGTTGTGTTGTGTTGTGTTGTGTTGTGTTGTGTTGTGTTTCGCGTGGCTCTTGACCTTAGTCTCTCCCGAGCCCGTACGGGAGTTGTAGCGATGAGACAAGACAGTAACGACTAACAATTGGATACCACGAAAATTGGGGAGAAAAAGGGGGTAAAAAAAATTATTATGTGTCATATTCAGGTCCTGATTGGTCAACAAGCATATTTGACATGCAAAGACCCAAACAGCATTCCATAGTATCCTGGATGAGAATGAAACGACTGAACAACGAAACACAGCAAGTGAAAGAAATAGGTTTTGATTATGTTTTACTGGTAATGGGGACATGCGTAAATGCCAAAAAAATAACTTTTTGGTCAGTGTGGTGTGTGTAACCTTCATTTAGGCAAGTCAATTAAGAACAAATTCTTATTTGCAATGATGGCCTACCCCGGCCAAACATGGACGACGCTGGGCAAATTGTGCACCACCCTATGGGACTCCCAATCACTGCCAGATGTGATACAGTCTGGATTCGAACCAGGGACTGTAGTGACGCCTCTTGCACCGAGATGCAGTGCAGTAGACTGCTTCATCCATGTGTGTGTGTTAACTATTTGACTGTACTAGAATGTTTAAAAGGTCCCAAAAATTGTAAATATTGGTATCGCTTTTCTGGCAAGAAAAATATTGGATATCTGCCAAAAATGTAATATCGGTGCACAGATACACACACAGATACACCCCCCCCCCCACAGGCTCACACACAGATACACCCCCTACAGGCTCACACACAGATACACAACCCCCCAATCAGCTAGCACACAGAAACACCACCCCCGATACGCTCACACAGAACCCCCGATACGCTAACACACAGATAAACCCCCATACGCTCACACACATGATACACCCCCTATAGGCTCACACACAGAAACACCCCCCTGATACGCTAACACACAGATACACCCACCCCTAAAAAGCTCACACAGATACACACACACCCCCGCCTCCAAATATGCTCACACACAGATCCGTCCTATATGCACACAACCCCCAAATAAGCTCAAACACAGACCCACCCCAACTCTACGCTCAAACAGACGCACCCCCCAAATATGCTCACACAAACACCCTCCCATATGCTCACACACAGACGCACCCCCCAATACGCTCACACAGACGCACCCCCTATACGCTCACACACAGACGCACCCCCCCCTATACGCTCACACACAGACGCAGCCCCCTATACGCTCACACACAGACGCAGCCCCCCTATACGCTCACACACAGACGCAGCCCCCTTTACGCTCACACACAGACGCAGCCCCCCTATACGCTCACACAGACGCACGCCCCCTATACGCTCACACACAGATGCTCACACCCCTATACGCTCACACACAGATGCTCACACCCCTATACGCTCACACACAGATGCTCACACCCCTATACGCTCACACAGAAGCACCCCCCAATACGCTCAAACACAGATGCTCACACCCCTATACGCTCACTCACAGATGCTCACCCCCCTCTTAAAGAATGTGTTGTGGCAGATGCCATTTGATGTGGAGGTATAGCAGCAAAAGACAGTGAGATGGTCCAGGCAGAGAAGTGACAGGGTTGATGTGCATCGTGAAGCATCATTTCCCACTGTAGTACAGGTATATAGGGCCTTGACACAGAGCTAACTCTCCCACCATTACTACACACTTCTGTTTGCAATGGCATCTCTATCTCACCAGCCCAGTGAGGGAGGGAGGAGACCGAGACAGCGACAGCGAGCGACTGTACAAAGTAGGGAAGCAAATTTCGGTCAATTTTGCTGACTACAGACCCTCATTAAGCGGTCATGCATACAAGGACCAGACATTTTTCATTAAGAGCTTAACGGAAACATGCAACATTAGCAAGCCTATCGTCTAACAGTGAGAAAGAAGGCTATAGCCTATTACTGAACATGCAACATTAGCAAGCCTATCGTCTAACAGTGAGAAGGCTATATATAGCCTATTACTGAACATGCAACATTAGCAAGCCTATCGTCTAACAGTGAGAAGGCTATAGCCTATTATTGAACATGCAACTCCAGTAATGAAGCAGCTAACAAAACCCCATCTTCAAACATTTGCCAAAATGCAACTGGCGGAAAACGCCATTCTAAACAGGGCACCTAATGCTAGCAGTTCCATATATGACAGAGAATCTAAAGATGCAACTACTAGGATGGGTTGTTAATATGACTAGGATTGTGCCTTTGGCTTCTGGACAACGAATAGAAAGTTGATATGAAAATCAATATAATAGGAGAGAAATGCTGGTCTTTATAAAATAATTGCCTCCATGTTTCTAAGGTTGGATTTTGGCTACTCTGAAGCAATGTTGACTATGCATCTGAATGGAAAACTGGAGGAGCGCATTACGAGGTGAGATTGAGAAATAAAAATCTCCTTTTTAAATCGTGGTCACCAAAGTTAACACGCATTGCACTTAGAATTGTTATTTGTTCTGCAATGACTGTGCTGACACACAAGCAGGCTTCCCTCCAGTAGCCTAGAGCTTTTTTGAGGAGCTACTCTCACGCTGTCTGACAGGTGGTAGGCTATTCCACTCCTCAAACTAGGCTGTATGCTGTGCTCATGTGATAAATACAAACGCAGCAATTTAATTCCACAAATTAATGCAAGTTAACCTATAGTAGAGGTCGACCGATTAATGGGAATGGCCGATTAATTAGGGCCAATTTCAAGTTTTCATAACAATCGGAAATCGGTATTTCTGGAAACTGATTTTTTTACACCTTTATTTAATCTTTATTTAACTAGGCAAGTCAGTTAAGAGCACATTCTTATTTTCAATGGCGGCCTAGGAACGGTGGGGTTAACTGCTTCGTTCAGCGGCGGAACGAATGCAGTAAGCCAAGGTAAGTTGCTAGCTAGCATTAACTTATCTTATAAAAAACAATCAATCAATCATAATCACTAGTTAACTACACATGGTTGATGATATTACTAGTTTATCTAGCGTGTCCTGCGTTGCATATAATCTGACTGAGCATACAAGCATACAAGTATCTGACTGAGCGGTGGTAGGTAGCAGCAGGCTCGTAAGCATTCATTCAAACAGCACTTTCGTGCGTTTTGCCAGCAGCTCTTCGTTGTGCTTCAAGCATTGTGCTGTTTATGACTTCAAGCCTATCAACTCCTGAGATTAGGCTGGTGTAACCGATGTGAAATGGCAAGCTAGTTAGCGGGGTGCGCGCTAATAGCGTTTCAATCGTCACTCGCTCTGAGACTTGGAGTGGTTGTTCCCCTTGCTCTGCAAGGGTAACGCTGCTTCGAGGGTGGCTGTTGTCGATGTGTTCCTGGTTCGAGCCCAGGTAGGAGCGAGGAGAGGGTCGGAAGCTATACTGTTACACTGGCAATACTAAAGTTCCTATATTATTACATCCAATAGTCAAAGATTAATGAAATACAAATGGTATAAAGAGAAATAGTCCTATAATTCCTATAATAACTACAACCTAAAACGTCTTACCTGGAAATATTGAAGACTCATGTTAAAAGGAACCATCATGTTCTGAGCAAGAAACTTAAACGTTAGCTTTCTTACATGGCACATATTGCACTTTTACTTTCTTCTCCAACACTTTGTTTTTGCATTATTTAAACCAAATTGAACATGTTTCATTATTTATTTGAGGCTAAATTGATTTTATTATGTATTATATTAACTTAAAACAAGTGTTCATTCAGTATTGTTGTAATTGTCATTAAGTAGTATTAAGTAATTAAGTAATTGTCATTATTGGGGTCCTCCAATAATCGGTATCGGCGTTGAAAAATCATAATCGGCCAACCTCTAATCCTGTCCCCCCCAGGTGCTTGTTCCAGTTGTGTAAACATTCTGTGCATGTGCTACGCAAAAACACTGTCATAGGGCACCAAAAGGACTCTCAGACCATGAGAAACAAGATTCTCCTGTCTGATGACACAAAGATTGAACTCTTTCACCTGAATGCCAAGCGTCACATCTGGAGGAAACCTGGCACCGTCCCTACAGTAAAACATGAGTGGCAGCATTATGCTGTGGGGATGTTTTTCAGCAGCAGAGACTGGGAGACTAGTCGGGATCTAGGGATATGGATCAAAGTACAGAGATCCTTGATGAAAACCTGCTCCAGAGCGTTCAGGGCCTCAGACTAGGGCGAAGGTTCACCTTCCAACAGGACAACAGCCCTAAGCACACAGCCAAGACAACGCAGGACTGGCTTCGGGACAATATCCTTGAGTGGCCCAGCCAGAGCCTGGACTTGAACCCGATTGAACATCTCTGGAGATACCTGAAAAAAGCTCTGCAGCAATGCTCCCCATCCAACCTGATAGAGAGGATCTGCAGAGATGAAATAGGAGAAACTCCCCAAATACAGGTTTGCCAAGCTTGTAGCGTCATACCAAAGAAGACTCGAGGCTGTAAAGGTGCTTCAACAAAGTACTGAGTAAAGGGTCTGAATACTTATGTAAACGTGATATCAGTTGTTTAATCAAATGTGCAAACATTTCTAAAAAGCTGTTTTTGCTTGTCATTATGGGGTATTGTTTTGTCGATTGATGAGGGGAAAAAAACAATTTCATCCATTTTAGAATAAGGCTGTAACATAACAAAATGTTGAAAAAGTCAAGGGGTCTGAATACTTTCCTAATGCACTGTACCTTTAAAATACATCTCATGAATGGAGAAGCAGAACCTTTTCCTTTCTTCCTGTGCCAATCAAATCTGCGTAGACGTACTGCCAAGTTCGCAGGTTGTTAGCTTGGTAACATGACTAACCAATGGTTTGTCAAACCAATAATTACCAACCCGGGATTAGTTTAAAAAACGGCCCGCGACAGTTGGTTAAAATAAATTAAATGCACGAAAAATCACAAAGGAAGAGAAAAGGTAGCTCTAGTAATATGGGGGATTCTTTTCATTTGAGCTAGAGACACGCCCTTTACTTTGCTGTAAAGCTGCAGGCATGGCATGGCTTTGAAGAAGCTGTGCTCTATTTCTCCTCTCTGACACTCACCGAGACAGAGAAATTGCAGAGCCTACTCAGACTGGCCTGTGCTCTTGGTCCTACCAGGGATGAAATAATACAATCGCTCACCTTTGCTTGCTCTGTGCGCTGCTCCAATATGTCAAATATAACAGAAGACTCATCTCCGCTCGCCATCAGGGCTAAATTATATTTAAAATAGAGTGGCCAGAGAGGTGGGTAACGGCTGCCGGCTGGCTCATTACAGCTGCCTTCATTGGACCGACGCATACAAGAGACTAGTGGCTGTTGCTTCAAAACATTCAGCTGAATTTTAAAACAAAAATAACTTTGACATTTTCTAACAGGCGCCAGTGGGTTCTTTAGATCGGTAGGGCAATATTAAACAATACTACAATATTCTAAAATGTTGGTATCATGAGGTGTTGATTCCATGATATTACTGTGGTACCGGTATACACCGTGGAACACTATTTGGTTCATGGTCTATTTCACTTGCTTTGGCAATGTAAACATGTTTCCCATGCCAATAAAGCCCTTTGAATTGAGAGAGAACAAACTCCTTCCTGCTCCCCCTTCCCTCTCTCCTTTATCTCTTCTCCAGACCCTACGCATCATTTCCTCATAAGCCCAAGCCCCTCCCCTCCCTTTCCTCCTCGGTTCCTGTCAGTGGCACACAGACACACCAGGGAACAAGGATTCTGCCTTCCTGCGACCTCTGCGCACACACAAACTATTGTACACATACATTTGTAAACGCGCACAAACTCACACACACACATTAGGGTTAGTGTGTGTAGAGAGGATCCCTGTTTGCAGAGAGGGCGTTTTTGCATGCAATGCGCACACACACAGTGGTTGGTGGGTGTTCTTCAGTGGAATAAGGTTAGAGGAAAAAGAGACAGACATTTTACATCGCTGTAGTCAGGGATTAACCTTAATCACAGGACACTTCAGCAGTCACCAGCTAAATCAACAAATGGCCTTCTCACAAAACACACACACAGCAACGCCCGCATACACACACTCCTAGGATGAGACATAGGCTTCTCTGTGCTTTGTGTCATTACTGGAATCACCTGAACTGGCTAAATATAACCTGCTGATTAAGTCGCCCTAACTCACAGCTCAACACGGTCCACACACACACACGTCTCCTCCCCTTCATCCATCTCCAGTCCTTTTAGCTGAAGCGGTTTATTCTGGACCCGTGATGTAGGAAGCTAGGTAGGTCTCTTCTTTCTGCCCGTCTTTCCTTCAATACCCGCGTAGACAACCCGCCTGCTCTCTCCCGCTCTGTTCTGTACTTTCATCTCTTGTTACTATTCAGGAAGTGTTCATGTTCAAACCTCCCACACATGGACACATACACATACTAAACCAGGAAAACCCCTCAACCACGTTCACTTTGAGTTACTCAGGCAGCATAAGCTGCAGAAAAATGTATAAAATTACAGGAAATTAGCTTTAAAACTGATACATTTTGAACATTGTCATTTCGCCACTGCGGCCACTTTCTCTTCCCCACACACACACAATCTCAGTCAGTCAAACAGTCTCCCTCCTTCAATTTCATTATAAGCCTGTGAAGCAATACATCAAAAAAGTACACTATACCACCCCCCACACACACACACATCTAAAGCTCAAACGCACACACTGACTCCCTGGCTCTATGCTAGCTCTCCTCCACAGTGAAGGTCAGTACATGTATAATGCAACACACACACTGGCTCGTCTGCTACCACCCGGTGACCATCAATCAGGAACACCTAACAGTATAAAGAACACTGGTGTCCACAACACCTTCTCTCACTCTACACTACTTTCAGTCTTTCCACTGATCTCAACCACTCTCCCTCTTCCTCTACCCTCATCCCTCTTTTCTCTCCCTTCTACCATCCAAACCTCCCCCCTCTTTCTCCTCTCTACCCTCCCCTCTACCCCCTCCAAACCTCTTATTCCCCTCTACCCCCTCCAAACCTCCTCTTATTCCCCACTACCCCCTCCAAACCTCCCCTATACCCCTTCCACTCTTACTCCCCTCCACCCTCCTCTCTCACTCCCCTCCACCCTCCTCTCTCACTCCCCTCTCCCACTCCCCTCTCCACCCTCCTCTCCACCCTCCCTCTCTCACTCCCCTCTCCACCCTCCTCTCTCACTCCCCTCTCCACCCTCCTCTCTCACTCCCCTCTCCTCTCTCCCTCCCCTCTCTCACTCCCCTCTCCACCCTCCTCTCTCTCTCACTCCCACTCCCCTCTTACTCCCCTCCACCCTCCTCTTACTCCCCTCCACCCTCCTCTTACTCCCCTCCACCCTCCTCTTACTCCCCTCCACCCTCCTCTTACTCCCTCCACCCTCCTCTTACTCCTCTCCACCCTCCTCTCTCACTCCCTCTCCAACCTCCTCTCTCACTCCCCTCCACCCTCCTCTCTCACTCCCCCCTCCACCCTCCTCTCTCCCTCCCCTCTCCACCCTCCTCTCTCACTCCCCTCTCCACCCTCCCCTCTCACTAACCTCTCCACCCTCCTCTCTCACTCCCCTCTCCCACTCCCCTCTCCACCCTCCTCTTACTCCCCTCCACCCTCCTCTTACTCCCCTCCACCCTCCTCTTACTCCCCTCCACCCTCCTCTTACTCCTCTCCACCCTCCTCTCTCACTCCCCTCTCCACCCTCCTCTCTCACTCCCCTCTCCACCCTCCTCTCTCACTCCCCTCTCCACCCTCCTCTCTCACTCTCCTCTCTCACTCCCCTCTCTCACTCCCCTCTCTCACTCCCCTCTCTCACTCCCCTCTCCACCCTCCTCTCTCACTCCCCTCTCCACCCTCCTCTTACTCCCCTCCACCCTCCTCTTACTCCCCTCCACCCTCCTCTTACTCCTCTCCACCCTCCTCTCTCACTCCCCTCTCCCCCCTCCTCTCTCACTCCCCTCTCCACCCTCCTCTCTCACTCCCCTCTCCACCCTCCTCTCTCACTCCCCTCTCCACCCTCCCCTCTCACTAACCTCTCCACCCTCCTCTCTCACTCCCCTCTCCACCCTCCTCTCACTCCCCTCCTCTCTCACTCCCCTCTCTCACTCCCCTCTCACTCCCCTCTCCACCCTCCTCTTACTCCCCTCCACCCTCCTCTCTCACTCTCCTCTTACTCCCCTCCACCCTCCTCTTACTCCCCTCCACCCTCCTCTTACTCCCCTCCACCCTCCTCTTACTCCCCTCCACCCTCCTCTCTCACTCTCCTCTCTCACTCTCCTCTTACTCCCCTCCACCCTCCTCTTACTCCCCTCCACCCTCCTCTTACTCCTCTCTCACTCTCCTCTCTCACTCTCCTCTCTCTCTCCTCTTACTCCCCTCCACCCTCCTCTTACTCCCCTCCACCCTCCTCTTACTCCCTCCACCCTCCTCTTACTCCCCTCCACCCTCCTCTCTCACTCTCCTCTTACTCCCCTCCACCCTCCTCTTACTCCCCTCCACCCTCCTCTTACTCCCCTCCACCCTCCTCTTACTCCCCTCCACCCTCCTCTCTCTCACTCTCCTCTTACTCCCCTCCTCTCTCACTCCCCTCTCTCACTCCCCTCTCACTCCCCTCTCCACCCTCCTCTTACTCCCCTCCACCCTCCTCTCTCACTCTCCTCTCTCACTCTCCTCTTACTCCCCTCCACCCTCCTCTTACCCCCTCCACCCTCCTCTCTCACTCTCCTCTCTCACTCTCCTCTTACTCCCCTCCACCCTCCTCTTACTCCCCTCCACCCTCCTCTTACTCCCCTCCACCCTCCTCTTACTCCTCTCTCACTCTCCTCTCTCACTCTCTCTCTCCCTCTTACTCCCCTCCACCCTCCTCTTACTCCCCTCCACCCTCCTCTTACTCCCCTCCACCCTCCTCTTACTCCCCTCCACCCTCCTCTCTCACTCTCCTCTTACTCCCCTCCACCCTCCTCTTACTCCCCTCCACCCTCCTCTTACTCCCCTCCACCCTCCTCTTACTCCCCTCCACCCTCCTCTTACTCCCCTCCACCCTCCTCTTACTCCTCTCCACCCTCCTCTCTCACTCCCCTCTCCACCCTCCTCTCTCACTCCCCCTCTCCCACTCCCCTCTCCACCCTCCTCTTACTCCCCTCCACCCTCCTCTTACTCCCCTCCACCCTCCTCTTACTCCCCTCCACCCTCCTCTTACTCCCCTCCACCCTCCTCTTACTCCCCTCCACCCTCCTCTTACTCCCCTCCACCCTCCTCTTACTCCCCTCCACCCTCCTCTTACTCCCCTCCACCCTCCTCTTACTCCCCTCTACATCTCCTGAGGTAGAGAGTCATGGCTGGCGAGGGCTTTCAGACTTGCACAAGGTCATAAGATTAGCTCAATGTGAAAACTCACTCTGCCAAAATCCTCACAGCTCAATCACTCACCCTCTCTCAGAGAGACACAACCAAATACACAAGCAATAAGACTTACAGTTACAGCAGGCTACACACACACACACACACACACACACACACACACACACACACACACTACAAGTCTGTCTGGGAAACACATTCACACCAATCCAGAGTTTATAAACACACAGGCCTGATGCCAAGAGCTGGACAGAAAGAAAGTGAGAAAAGAGGGGAGGAATGGGGGTATATGGAGAGAAGTGGGAAGAGAAAGAGGGGGATGAGAGAAGAGAGGATGGATATTGTCATTTAGGGGAAAAGTGGTTTGAGGGAGAGCAGCAGTAAGACAGAGTAGTGTTGGCTCTATCAAACTCACATACACTGGTTCCAGTGCCCCTCTCTCTGATGGTCCAAAACAGTGTTGTGTGAGTTTGAGTGTGTGTGATCGATCGGCCAATTAATACACCCAGTCCCTTAGCAATTAGACCAGTCTGCTGGAGCACAGAGACACCAATCAATGAGCCACTACCCTGACACACGCTCAAGCACACACACAACTGCCGACACTTTGACACACACACATCAGTATACGCATGAGCTGACACACTAACAAGATAAACAGTGATCATCATCATACCAGCGAGCAGTGGGAGAGCGAGAGGGAGGGTGTGTGTGTTCTTCACTCCTGAAGAGAGAAGGATAGGAGACATGGTGAGGAATTGAAGCGTGTAGTGGGGACATGAGGAGAGACATGGGTAGAAAGGTGGGATAGGTAGGAGATATGGTGATGAGAAGAGGCATGAAGAGGCCACTGTAGACTATTGAGCCTGCCCCACCCGTCATGCCCGATGGCCTCAGGCAGCTCCAGTGCATTGTGGATCCATCTAGCCTTTATTGCTCTCGTTTAATGTCCCCCTTCTCCATTTCCTCTCCTCCTCCGTTCTCATCATATTTTTTTATTTCTCCTTTAATCCATTTCATTTTCCCCTGTCATCGAGAGTTCTGCTAAGTTCCCATGGCAACCGACAGTTGCTAAGCAACGTAAAACTCTCCATCATCCATTCCAGTACTCTGACAGATGGAGAGAGAAAGAGAGCGGCAGGGCAAGAGTAAAAGAAACACAGAGAGAAAGAATTCAGACAAAGAGAGAGGAGAGGGAGTGAAAGAACGCTATGGGGGTCTCTGGAACACAAGGAGCCAGCCCTTCCACCCAGAGAACCAATCATAGCTTAGTGTTCCAGTCACAAGAGAGTCAATCACAGTCAGCCATCTTGAACACGATGTACATCAGCTTTGTGCACCAGCCTGTAAACAAAGTCTCACACACACGTTAGCAGTCATATGGCTGTATCTGAGGAGCCTCTCTCCTCTCAGGCCCTCACAGGCACTCTGGAATGAGGGGTGGGGTGATCTCAGTACCGCAATGCAGTATCCACATATGCCCAGTAACCCAGTGAGAGTCAGACAGTGGGGACAGCAGAGTCTAAACATGGAGAGCGCGTGACAGAGCGATGAGAGTAAGAAATAGCGAACGAGAGCGAGAGAGAGCGAGAGAGATAGCAAATGAGAGCGAGAGAGATAGCAAATGAGAGCGAGAGAGATAGCAAATGAGAGCGAGAGAGATAGCAAATGAGAGCGAGAGAGATAGCCAATGAGAGCGAGAGAGATAGCTAATGAGAGCGAGAGAGATAGCCAATGAGAGCGAGAGAGATAGCCAATGAGAGCGATAGAGATAGCAAATGAGAGCGATAGAGATAGCAAATGAGAGCGATAGAGATAGCAAATGAGAGCGATAGAGATCGAGAGCAAGGGCTGGATGTCTAACGTGCCAGAGACCTCCTAACCTCCCCACATGCTCTGGTACTGACATGTGGGGACATGGTCTAACACACACAGCCTAGGCCCTAGGGACACACAGCTGTGCACACACACGTACACACAAGTTTGTAGACACTGCTTCAAATGAGTGGATTCAGCTATTTCAGCCACACCTGTTGCAGACAGGTGTATACAAACGAGCACAAAGCCATGCAATCTCCATAGGAAGACATTCACAGTAGAATGGCATTACTTAAGAGCTCAGTGACTTTCAACGTGGCACCATAGGATGATCCTCCTCTCGCCCTCTCAGGGGTGGGCATCCAGGCCGCTCCTACCAGGTGACGTGGAGAGGATCTGTGTTTGCACCACGTATTCTCACTAATGGTGTCCCCCAGGGCTCGGTTCTAGAACCTCTCTTCTCTCTATACACCAAATCACTTGGCTCCATCATATCCTCACATGGTCCCTCCTATCATTACTATGCGGATGACACTCAACTACCTTTCTCCTTCCCCCCTTTTGACACCCAGAAGCGACACGCATGTGTGTGCCTGGCAGATACACTATATATAAATATACAAAAGTATGTGGACACCCCTTCAAATTAGTAGCCATTTCAGTGACACCTGTTGCTGACAGATATACAATATTGAGCACATAGCCATGCAATCTCCATAGACAAACATTGGCAGTGGAATGGCCTTACTGAAGAGTGCAGTGACTTTCAACATGGCACCGTTATAGGATGCCACCTTTCCAACAAATGTCAGCCCTGCTAAAGCTGCCCCGGTCAACTGTAAGTGCTGTTATTGTGAAGTGGAAACGTCTAGGAGCAACAACAGCTCAGCTATGAAGTTTTAGGCCACACAAGCTCACAGAAGGAGACCTCCAAGTGCTGAAACATGTAGTGTGTAAAAATAGTCGGTTACAACTCTCACCACAGAGTTCTAAACTGCCTCAGGAAACATCAGCACAAGAACTGTTATTAGGGAGCTTCATGAAATGGGTTTCCATGGCCAAGCAGCCGCACACAAGCCTAAGATCACCACGCACAATACTAAGCTTCGGCTGGAGTGGTGTAAAGCTCGGCGCCATTGGAATCTGGAGCAGTGGAAACACGTTCTCTGGAGTGATGAATCACGCTTCACCATCTGGCAGTCCGACGGACGAATCTGAGTTTGGCGGATGCCAAGAAAACGCTACATGCCCCAATGCATAGTGCCAACTGTAAAGGTTGGTGGAAGAGGAATAATGGTCTGGGGCTGTTTTTCATGGTTCGGGCCCCTTAGTTCCAGTGAAGGAAAATCTTAGCGCTACAGCATACAATGATATTCTAGACGATTCTGTGCTGGCCCGACTTCACTAAATGCTTGTGGCTGAATGGAAGGAAGTCTCCGCAGCAATGTTCCAACATCTAGTGGAAAGCCTATCCAGGAGAATGGAGGCTGTTATACTGTAGCAGCAAAGGGGGGGACCAACTCCATATTAATACCCATGATTTTGGAATGAGCCGTTCGACGAGCAGGTGTCCACATAACATCCTCACACTACATGACCAAAAGTGTCTTCAGCCCATTTCACAGCTAAAGAGGATATGAGAGAAGGACGAGAGTGAGAAAGAGAGCGAGAAAGAGAGTGAGAAAGTGAGCAAGAGATCGCAAGAGAGAGACCACAATAACCCCCCTCCATTATGCAATACTACCCCCCCACCCCCACCAACTCCTATTCTCAGTGTTAGCCAATACGATGACAGAGCACCTTGTTCACCATGACTAGAGCATGCATACACACGGATGACACATATGGCTGGGTAGGTAGAATCTATATCAGTTAGCAGAGGCCTGTCATCACGGCTGGGTACAAGCTACACTTATCAGTTGTTAACCACAGCCCAACATCAGCAGACTGACAAAACACTCCAAAATCACCATAAACAAACAGTGATGGCAGCAATCCAGTGTCAATGCTGTGGTTAGGTAGGTTGGTGACGTGTGTGTTTTAGTGATGGGGAAAAATACTAATTTATACAGTTACATATCGGGATATTATATTTGACAATATAACCTAGTTTGCAGTTTTCATAAGCGATCAATAAAACATGTCTCTCCCGCAGACACATGGTGAGCAATGTTTGGAACATCCAATCTCAATACGTCTAGAATCATGATAATCTCAATACGTCTAGAATCATGATAATCTCAATACGTCTAGAATCATGATAATCTCAATACGTCTAGAATCATGATAATCTCAATACGTCTAGAATCATGATAATCTCAATACGTCTAGAATCATGATAATCTCAATACGTCTAGAATCATGATAATCTCAATACGTCTAGAATCATGAGAATCTCAATACGCGTCTAGAATCATGAGAATCTCAATACGTCTAGAATCATGAGAATCTCAATACGTCTAGAATCATGAGAATCTCAATACGTCTAGAATCATGAGAATCTCAATACGTCTAGAATCATGAGAATCTCAATACGTCTAGAATCATGATAATCTCAATACGTCTAGAATCATGATAATCTCAATACGTCTAGAATCATGATAATCTCAATACGTCTAGAATCATGATAATCTCAATACGTCTAGAATCATGATAATCTCAATACGTCTAGAATCATGATAATCTCAATACGTCTAGAATCATGATAATCTCAATACGTCTAGAATCATGATAATCTCAATACGTCTAGAATCATGATAATCTCAATACGTCTAGAATCATGATAATCTCAATACGTCTAGAATCATGATAATCTCAATACGTCTAGAATCATGATAATCTCAATACGTCTAGAATCATGATAATCTCAATACGCTAGAATCATGATAATCTCAATACGTCTAGAATCATGAGAATCTCAATACGTCTAGAATCATGAGAATCTCAATACGTCTAGAATCATGAGAATCTCAATACGTCTAGAATCATGAGAATCTCAATACGTCTAGAATCATGAGAATCTCAATACGTCTAGAATCATGAGAATCTCAATACGTCTAGAATCATGAGAATCTCAATACGTCTAGAATCATGAGAATCTCAATACGTCTAGAATCATGAGAATCTCAATACGTCTAGAATCATGAGAATCTCAATACGTCTAGAATCATGAGAATCTCAATACGTCTAGAATCATGATAATCTCAATACGTCTAGAATCATGATAATCTCAATACGTCTAGAATCATGATAATCTCAATACGTCTAGAATCATGATAATCTCAATACGTCTAGAATCATGAGAATCTCAATACGTCTAGAATCATGATAATCTCAATACGTCTAGAATCATGAGAATCTCAATACATATCATATTGCCACCTAAATATCGGGATAATATCGTATCGTAATAATATCGTATCGTCATAATATCGGATCGTGATAATATCGTGATAATATCGGATCGTAATAATATCGTGATAATATCACACCGTCAAGTCCCTGGCAATTACCAACCCATGACTGTACTACCACACCGAGAGAGAGCGAGAAATAAAGAGAGGAGACGGTAGCGAGTGAGTGACAGGTAGAGAGAGAAAGAATTAGCGCTGCAGTCTCTGAGGGGAGGTGAGAGAGAGCAGAGCAGCGGTAAGTAAAGCTAGTGAGCTGCAGGGCTCTGGTCCCCTGGTACAGACCGCTGCTACTGTCTCACTGTCTGTGACACTACTGGAAACCAGGCGACAGAGCACACTATTGTGACAGGTGACTGAGACATAATCTTGGATACAAACACAGGTTCAGTTTACAAAATGGGTTTTGGGTCACAGGAACGTTCCAAAAGCTTTACATGTGTCAGAGTGCTTTAGGTCAGCCACAGTGGATAACCCTTTAGTTACCACTGATCTCCACTTTCTGTTAGCATGTGAAGAGCTGGAACTGGGTTAGCCAATCAGCAGCCTCATACAGATGGCATCTCGGAAAGGGAAGTAGAGTGTTGTCAGGCAAGACAGGACACACACCAACTCAATCACCAACTTATCCCATGACAACGGCTTAGGGCTGGCCAATATTTGATGAGTTCAAATGTATGTTTCTGCAGGATATTCCAAATGCCTTGAGCTTATTTTGGACAGATTTAGGCAAGAGTGAAACCTCTCGCTTTGCTTCATCCTCTCTGTTACAGCAAGCCCCTCCCTCTGCCACTCACACAACCAAGATGATCACTTATTCCTCTCTGTTACACACATACAGCAAGCCCCTCCCTCCCTCTGCCACTCACACAACCAAGATGATCACTTCTTCCTCTCTGACAAGCGGTTTCAAATCGTTATTTGAATTTGAAGTCAACAGAATCAGTCATATGGACACAAACACATTGAGACATTATTTAACTGTAATAAAGGACCTGTAATAACCTTTCTGACGATACCCTTTGTATGTCTCAACTCCTCACATTGCGTACAGAGCAGACGTTACTAAAACAGGAGTATCAATAAACATTGATTCTGGAAAAAGAAGGCTAAGTTTGTCGTGTCACATACCACTCGCAGCATTTTAGCCAAAGACTTATATGGTCTAGTCTGTGTTTTATAAATATGCAATAAGCATAAAACGCAATTATATAAGGAATTGTCAACTCGTTGTCATTCTGAGAAATAAGGTAGACCACTTGATTTCAACATGTGAATAAAGTGGACAGACTAGCATGCTGTTCAAACTGTTGGAGACGGACAGCAGGGTGTGTTTATAACTATTCAACTGTTTTGCCTTGTTCAGCAGATACATCCAAGTTGGCTAAACTTGAAACAAAGATTTCTATAAAGGCTAGCTGGCGATTCACTAGCACTTGTGAGATTGATATGAGACCGGTGACAATTTTCTAGAAAACCTGCTACAAGAAGTAAATGCATTGTGCATGGTTCTGGTTACATTAGTAACCTGAAGGGCATTGTCATAGACAAACTTGAAAGCTGGATCAGTGATTGAAAAAAAGTAGATTAAACTAGTTGAATAAAATAATGTTTGTGGAAGGGTTATATTTATCCTAGGTATAACTTCACAAGCCCTGAATTCATTAGATTATTGCTGACTGTTTGAAATGCAGTGTATTTTAACTTTAAATTGTACAACAAAAAGCTTATTCAGAGAAATCATTTAGGCCATATTTCCCTTCCTACCACAGCTCCCGTCCCAGAACACATTCTTGCGTGTGTGTGTGTGTGTGTGTGTGTGTGTGTGTGTGTGTGTGTGTGTGTGTGTGTGTGTAATTCTATTGTGTCTGACAATAGTGCTATAGTTCTCATGGTTGTTTGGTTATTGAAATGACAACAGTACTCTATCACAGACTACTCACCGATCTTTTGGTTGAAGATTTTGTCGAAGGTCAGCTCATCTCTTTCCTCCAGGTACTTCTGCATCACACTGCGAATACTGCTCAAAAGAGAGAGGGGCGAGAAAGGGGAACACAACGTTAGGAACGTACTTATAGGACATAGGGTTACAATGAGCTCTACATTGTTAGAAAACTGGAGCATATTTGAAAGGACACACACAGAAAGGGCAAAGGTGAAATCAGAGTATGGACTCCAAAATCCCCACTACAAAACATATTTATATTCCTTCCTGCCCAGGCTCTACTCTCCTAATGTCACCAGCTTCATCTCTCCTGGCCTGTCATCCTTTCAGCTCTCCTCCCTGCTCCCCTCCACCTCCATTCCTGATCCCTGCCCTGGTTTGGGCCTCTCCCTTCCTGCCACCTGTCCCCTGACAGAGGGGAGGCCCGGGGGAGAGCAGGGGAGCGGTGGGGGTAGGGGGGACAGAACAGCAGCTTGCCCTGGGAGAGGGTGTTAATGAGAGGAGGACTGGGGAGAATGAATCAATTAGCACCACCTCCACGGGCCCATTAACACACACACACACACACACACACACACACACACACACACGAGAAGGGATGGGAACGTTACCACACACATGGCAGAAGGAGGGTAGCACTTTCCACATGACAGCACATTGGCCAGACAGACACCTGGCCCAAGACGGATTGGTTTAAACAAGAGAGGAGAGAGGTTAAGGAGAGAATGAGAGAGATGGAAGGAGGCGGGACAGGTGAGAGATGAGAGCGAGCGAGATCTTGGATGTGTCTATTACTGCCAGTGAGCCAGTGGCAACGAGTGTGTGCTGATATGATCCAGAACCACAACAAATGTTTTTGTTTTTTCATCTCGTTTAACCTGTCTTTTGACAAATTGTTCAGTGATTACCAGCGTCGATTGTTCATTGTATTGATGATTAATGCAATGGTGTTTATTCTGTGATTCCCCGTAGATCGATGTTCCCCTGATATCAGTAGTGTTGTGTGAATGTTTTTTCCACAGTAACGGAATGATGGTTTGTTAAACTTTGAAATCAATGGTTTGTGTTTGGCATACAGTTTAAAGTGAAAAATCTGAGTCTCAACGTAATTCCGTTACCGTGGAACTGCCCTTCTACTGTATTGGGGTGGCTGGCCCAGAACGGGCTGGTTCAGATAGGACTGAATAAAAGGATCATACTAGAAGATGCTATGCTTGGGCGGTATCCAGATTGTCAGACCTTCATACAGGATATTCAGTAATATCGGCACTGAACACAAAGTGCGCTATTTTCAAACCCCACTGAGCATTTGTAAGCCAAAGGGTTAGCAAAGCTAACAAGTACATGTAAAATCCCATTGAGAACGCTAACTAAATGCTAACGAGCACATTGTGAAAATGTTATACGGTCTCTGACCAAAACTATTTTCAGGACAGACATCCCAGCTCATGAACTTATACAAATCACAAAAACATGCTACTCACAGTTTGCTGCACACACAAACCAAATATTACACAGCAAGGCTCTTGATCCAGGAGGAGATTCTCTGCTGTTACCAGCAAGCAAAGCTTCATTTTTGAAGAAGCTAATCACTTAGCTAGATGACTAACTACTGTAGTAACTGAATTAACAAACCAAATGCACAACTGCAGAGCATGTAGCACATTTAAGACAGTTAAAATAAACATTTAGTTGTGAATACCATACCGTAACTCAAATTGTATTGGTCACATGTAGCAGATGTTAATGCAAGTGTAGCGAAATGCTTGTACTTCTAGTTCTGACAGTGCAGCAATATCTAACAATTTCCAAACAAGTACCTAATACACACAAATCTAAAGAGGTGAATGAGAAAATGTAAGTATATGGATGAGTGATGGCCGAGCGGCATAGGTAAGGTGCAATAGATGGTATAAAATACAGTATATACATGTGATATGAGTAATGTAAGATATGTAAACATTAATAAAGTGGCATTGTTTCAAGTGACTAGTAATCCATTTATTAAAGTGGTCAGTGATTGGGTCTCAATGTAGCCAGCAGCCTCTCAGAGTTAGTGATTGCTGATTGAATATGTCCATAAACACTCCAGCCAGCTGGTCTGTGCATGCTCTGATGACACGGCTAGGGATGCCATCTGGGCCAGCAGCCTTGCGAGGGTTAACACGCTTAAATGTTTAACTCACGTCAGCCATAGAGAAGGAGAGGGGTGCAGTCCTTGTTAGCGGGCTGCGACGGTGGCACTGAAGGGGTTTAAGTTTGTCTGGACGTCGGTGGCCGTGACTAGATCACCTGGTGTGTGATGCACAACAGTCAGTGACTCAAGGCTCCAGTCTCATCGTTGTGGGCTTGTAAACAAACACCACATGACTGGGTACTACCAGTAGGCAACATAATGAAACATTTAAATGAAGAATGCGGTCTTCTTTATCTCCTAACATATTGCACAAGTTGATTGCAGGTATTTACTTAAAAAGTAGCTACAAATATTCAAATTTATAATAAAAATACTCCGGCATACACAGTATACCGCCCAAGCCTAGATGCTAGCACCAAGTATAACAGTGGTTGATAGAGGAGACACTAAATACTAGCTAGGTTATAACACGCAACAAATTGAAGACTGAACACACACTCGCTTCATTAGCAAAGAGAAAGAGCAGGCGAGCCAGGGCGAGGGAGAGAGAGGAGGGTGCAGGCAGAAATAACCTTGCAAACCGTGCGCATACGTCTTGGTAATCTGTATCTCGCAATGTCTGGTCTTGCAGGCCTCGCAAATTCACCGAAGTAGCCTAAAGTTTGCCTCTTCATCTCTGGTTTTATTTAAATGACAACCTTTCCCAGACCTTTAGAGCTGGTAGTCCCAATACCCAGAAATAAGTTACCTCTGATTTGTTCAGACGTCCCTATGGGGAAAACAGATGGGGAAAGAAGGTTTGGGAATAAATGCTGAAAATAAGGTCAGAGGTTAAAAAAGGCTTAGATGTTATATATTTTGTTCTATGAGATAGCAGTCTAAACATGACCTTTATGAATTGTGAAGCCTTTGTGATTTTTATTACATTCATTCTTAAAAATTCACAAAAGGTGACGTTAGCTGATGAAGATTATCTCAGAACCAAATGTATATGATCTGTTTTTACCACAGACCTTATTTTCAGCATTTTTCCAAAAACACCATTCATTTTCCTCATAGGCTTTGTCCAACAAACCATGACAGAGTTATTGCCGACAAAAAGATGCCATTACTACTTGTCTATAGCTTATAGTCGAGTTGGACTATAACACAGAAAACAATGTTTTGTGATAACTGCACTCTGATTAAAATGTTGTGGGAAAAAAATGTTTTTTTTGTTAGGTTTTTTTGTTAATGTTAAGGATCCCAATGTCATTACACACTCCTACTAGTTTATAACACAGTGGCTAATGCTAGCCTAGCAGCAAAGCTAAAACCAGGGTAAGAATTTAACCAATAGTACTAGTAGTAACATAGCTGGGCCTGGATCTGTGCCTACAGGTCAACTTGTACGCAGTCCAGTAATAGCTCTGTCTGAGCCACAAGAACCAGGATACAGGAAGTTGACTCTTCCTCATTCACTGGAGGCCAGGGGTGAGTCATAGGCATGTCTGTTTGCTTCAGAAACAACTAGCCTGGCTAACCCCTAGTCCCTGGTGGACACTTGTGGAGAGCTGATCTAAATAAGCAATTTGGTGCAAATTCCTCTGGGTAGCCAATCAGGGGATAAGGTGGAGCTACTACAATAATGTAACAATCCAATTATTTCAGATGCATGAAGTGCCTTTGCCCCAATGAGTAGGGGGCTAAGGGGTGTATCTGGAAAGGGCCATAAAGCAGACAGCAGACTGTCCTGTCAGAATCTACTCTCTGCTACACTGGCCAATCAGAATCCACTCTCTGCTACACTGGCCAATAACAATCCACTGACTCTCTTCTAGACTGGTGCACACTTACAAATTTTGCACTTCCCTTCTTGGATTTAAAAATGGATAGGACTTGTATACTGTAGATCAGGGGTGTCAAACCCATGTTGCCCCGGGGCCGCATTCAGTCTTCAACGAGGTCCAGAAGGCAGGACTCACAATTGGTTATATTTCCAAAGAACGTTATATTTGCAAAGATATTGTCATCTATCCATTATTATTGGAATGTGACGCTCCCTGACATCCCCCCCAGTCCTCCCTGACTGTCCTCCCCCTCTGGATCTGAACCTGCCTCCTGTAAGGACTGTCCTCCCCCTCTGGATCTGAACCTGCCTCCTGTAAGGACTGTCCTCCCCCTCTGGATCTGAACCTGCCTCCTGTAAGGACTGTCCTCCCCCTCTGGATCTGAACCTGCCTCCTGTAAGGACTGTCCTCCCCCTCTGGATCTGAACCTGCCTCCTGTAAGGACTGTCCTCCCCCTCTGGATCTGAACCTGCCTCCTGTAAGGACTGTCCTCCCCCTCTGGATCTGAACCTGCCTCCTGTAAGGACTGTCCTCCCCCTCTGGATCTGAACCTGCCTCCTGTAAGGACTGTCCTCCCCCTCTGGATCTGAACCTGCCTCCTGTAAGGACTGTCCTCCCCTCTGGATCTGAACCTGCCTCCTGTAAGGACTGTCCTCCCCCCTCTGGATCTGAACCTGCCTCCTGTAAGGACTGTCCTCCCCTCTGGATCTGAACCTGCCTCCTGTAAGGACTGTCCTCCCCCTCTGGATCTGAACCTGCCTCCTGTAAGGACTGTCCTCCCCCTCTGGATCTGAACCTGCCTCCTGTAAGGACTGTCCTCCCCCTCTGGATCTGAACCTGCCTCCTGTAAGGACTGTCCTCCCCCTCTGGATCTGAACCTGCCTCCTGTAAGGACTGTACTCCAACAACCCTTCCCGCTCATCCCTCTTTAGCCTTCTAGTTTATTCCCTCTTCCCCCACCTCCTACTGCACAACACACATAACCTCTCGCCTCTCCTGCTGAGCTCTCTTTCAAACAGTACCAGCACCCGATCCTCTCCCACCCCCCCCTCTATCGCTTCCAGTGCTGCTGTCAAAATCTCACCTCTCTGCCAGCAGGCAAAGCCTAGGCACAAAGAGAATGTAGCAGCGATGCGCGATCCACAACGTCACAAACAGGCAGCCTAATTCAGATCGTTTTTTTTCACTCGTTGGTCTTTTGACCAATCAGATCAGCCCTGAAAAATAGCTGATGTGAAAATATCTGATGTGATTGGTCAAAAAAACAATTAGTGGAAAAAAGATGCCTGTGTAAATGCCAACATATCTCCAAACACAAACACTCACACCCACTCCAAACATACACACAGCTCTAAACACAAAACACACGCACACTACTCCAAATGCCACACAAACAACTCCAAAGACCACATACACACAGCCCCAAGTACACAAACATACAGAGCTGAAACACACATACACATCCCACATACACACAGCTCCAAATCACTCACACACACCAACACTGGTTTTCAGCACTCCGCTTTCCCTCTCTGGCCTAGATCCCCCCAGTCTCTCCCTCTCTAGCCTAGATCCCACCCCTCTCCAGCCTATATCCCCTCAGTCTCTCCACCCCCCCCCACTCCCTCCTCCTCTAGCCTAGATCCACCCCTCTGTTTCTCCCTCTCAAGCCTATACCACCCGACTCTAGCCTAGATCCCCCCTCCCAGTCTCTCACTCTCTAGTCGGATTATTATCATAGCCAATTTCAGGAGATAACACATGCTTTCCATCAATAATCTTTTAAATCCTTATCAAATTAAAACAAATCATTTCCATAAAGCCATCTGAACCCAAGCAGGGGTCAGACAATTCAGATCTAATAATTGTTTCTGGGAGGGTGAGGTTGCAGAGTAGGCTAACAGCCAGTCACTATGTCCACTTTAGACAGTTAGGTTTGGAAGGACTAGCCTATGCAACACAGACACTACAGTAGTAATGTTGCTGACCCTCCTAACCCTGGCCTGATGGTATTAATGCTCTCTCTCAATCTGCTGTGGTATTACCCACTGTGCTGTATTGGTAATCCTGGCTTCAGCACACACACAGACATACGCACACACACACGACTAAAGCAGCATATTCATAAAGAGCAGGCCATGTATACCATACTACTTCAGTCATTGTTAAAGCAAACCCCACTATCACCCCTATGACACACTCTTATCACAGAAGAATAGTGTCTTATCTCCTCAGCCCTGTAAACAATACCTAATGGACGATTAGCAATCAAATTCTACAAGCTCAATACACACATGCACACACACACACACCAAAAGTAGAAGAAGCCGTAGACAGTACAGAGATTGACCTGAGGAGAAACCTCTTCCAAATCTGATTTGAAGAGGCAATCTTTTCCATTTGAGATTGAGGCCTGCCTGCACAATTCAAATGTGTGTAGTGAGATCTACACCAAATGAGGAATCAACCCATCTGAGGATTAACTAGGATTTCTGAGTAAATGGTGTTGACATTAAGGTCTGAAAGGCATTCGCCCATTGGGAAAGTCGGGAGTCAGATAAATGTTAAGTAGCAATTTTCAACACACAGGGGAGGAACCACAAAGAATGGAATTCTTTGCATTTTGGTTGTTGAAAGTTAAAAAAAAAAAAAAAAATGTAAACCTGCCCAATGGGGCCAGCCTCAGAGCAGGCTCAACTTGCAGGACGGATCAGGACACTTGCCTCAGGCAATAGGGCAACCCCTAATGTCAATCCCTGCTTTAATATTGGGGCTGTGAACTTGCTCTGCACATGGGAAAACCAACTGAAGGCCTACTCAGTTTAACAACACATCTAGTTCACTAGCTCAGGGTCTGATAGAGCTGAGACAGAGGATGAGGAAGTCACAGAAGCCTGGCTGACTGGATAGAACGCATTTTGACACTTTCACAGAACTCACTTAATTGTAATACAAAACACTAACAGAAGTAGCTAAATAATCGTTTCTCAGTACCAGAACATCTTTCTCCGAACAGCTTAGGTTCCTGCCAAGCAGTTACACACCTGATTCTACCAATCAAAGCCTTGGCTGAAGACTATAATGATTAGTTCATAAGATTAATCAAGTGCGTTAATGCTCTGCTGGAGCAAAAGTTCACACCATCTACATCAGCCATTGTGGAAAAGACCCTGGCTGTAATAGGAGATCAATGTAGAAAAACTAAAAGAACAACAGTCTAAGTGGGTTCAAGGCTGCAGTTCGGACCTGTTCATTGACCACATCTAAAGCAAACAAATCAACCAGTGGCTTTACCAAATGGCCATAGTACGATTCAGCCTTGACTGAACACACACAGCGGGGTCTGTAAACACAGTCATCCCTTAGTAGGCTAACTTTGGCCCAGTACGTGATTGGTTTTCATCAATAGATGTGACTAAACATATTGAATTTCACTAAAAAGGGAGGTGATGTTTAGGGCCAGTTTCCTGAACCCAGATTAAGCCTAATCGTGGACTTAAAAGCGTGATCGATGGAGAATCTCTGTCAGCAGTGCTAAGGCCAAGACTAGGTATACTCTGGGTCTGGGAAACTGGTCCCTGTGTGTTGCTGATCTGATTTCTCAAGGTGGTCATTCAGGGGTGAGGATGTCTGTCTGTACTACAACTCCCATCAGGCAGTAGGGTGCTGCTGCAAACACCAGGCTGGCAAAAAGTTAACTTCTTATGGCTGGGGGCAGTATTGAGTAGCTTGGATGAATAAGGTGCCCAGATGTGCTCAGTGTAAACTACTTGCTACTCAGTCCCAGTTGCAAATATATGCATATTATTAGTATATTTGGATAGAAATCACTGAAGATTCTGAGGTTGGTCGTTTTTCAACTCATTCCCTATTGAAGATAGTGGGATATTGGTCATGTTGCACTTCCTAAGGCTTCCACTAGATGTCAGTCTTTAGAACCAGACCTCCCCGGTGGCGCAGTGGTTAAGGGTGCTGTACTGCAGCGCCAGCTGTGCCACCAGAGGCTCTGGGTTCGCGCCCAGGCTCGTAACCGGCCGCAAACCGGGAGGTACGTGGGTTCGACGCACAATTGGCCAAGCGTCGTCCGGGTTAGGGAGGGCTTGGCCGGTAGGGATATCCTTGTCTCATCGCGCACCAGCGACTCCTGTGGCGGGCCGAGCACAGTGCGCGCCAACCAAGGTTGCCAGGTGCACTGTGTTTCCTCCGACACATTGGTGCGGCTGGCTTCCGGGTTTGATGTGTGCTGTGTTAAGAAGCAGTGCGGCTTGGTTGGGTTGTGTATCGGAGGACACGTGACCTTCAACATTCGTCTCTCCCGAGCGCGTACGGGAGTTGTAGCGATGAGACAAGATGGTAGCTACTAAACAATTGGATACCACGAAATTGGGGAGAAAACAGTCTTTAGAACCTTGTTTGATGCTACTGTGAAGTGGGGGCGAATGAGAGGGGAATGAGTCCGAGGTCTGCCAGAATGCCTTGAGCTCGTGATGCTCATTCACGTGAGAGTTAGCTTGAGTTCCATTGCATTTCTACAGACAAAGGAATTCTCCGGTTGGAACATTATTGATGATTTATGTTAAAAACATCCTAAAGATTGATTCTATACACCATTTGGCATGTTTCTACGGACTGGAACGGAACTTTGACTTTTCGTCTGCTCCTAGTGAACGCTTGTGATTTTTGTGACACCTCTCTTTGGCTGGAAAAATGGCTGTGTTTTTCTGTGACTTGGCTCTGACCTAACAATCGTTTGTGGTGCTTTTGAAATCGGACACTGTGGTGGGATTAACAAGAAGTGCATCTTTAAAATGGTGTGAAATACTAGTATGTTTGAGGTATTTTAATTATTGCATTTCTGTTGTTTTGAATTTGGCGCCCTGCACTTTCACTGGCTGTTGTCATATTGATCCCGTTAACGGAATTGCAGCCCTAAGAAGTTGTTTAAGACAGAAATATATGGACAGGTCTAGAATAAGGAATAGGCCTAAAGCTCTTTTCATTACAGTTAACTTCAAGTGCAATGTTACAAAAAGTTGACTGTATTTTGTAGAATATAAATTATTCTGTCAGGTAGAATAGTGAATCGTGTCAGGTCTACACTTTACATGTCTAGGCTATATGATGAACAAATGATAAACCTAATTTAGGATTGCTCGGATTAGAGCCAATTCATAACATTATCAGAAAGAACTTTGACGAAGTGATTGTATCTATGATCATTGCACAGCATGACACTGAATATTATGACTGAGAAATGTCCATAAAGCAATCAATGGATGGAAGAGATGGCATAACGTGCTGTGCTTCTGAAGCTTGGTGAGGACTAGAGCTAAGTTTGGTGAAGACTAGGACTAAGCTTAGTGAAGATTAGGACTGAGCATGGTGAGAAACTTAGGCTTAGACGTTATACAGCCTGAGCCTAAACTACAAGTCAGAGACTTGTTAACATTATCATACGTTCATTATGTCGATCTCCTTTGAGCTGTACGTTTCACATTTACACAAAACACTGAGAAATCTATGGTGAGAATGCCATCGGTGTCAACTCTACTCTGACAAAACACTTCACCACATCCTCTTTCCCTTAGTCTGACTAACAGCTCACTAGACAGCCAAACCCTGACCTTAAATAAAAATGTACAGCTATACACTGAACTGATGCATGCAGGTTTTTCAGAGGAGTGATAAAGGTAAAATTGTTTTAGTTATAGTAAGGTATTTTATTTGTAAAGTAGGTATTCCCACATATCCAAAATGCGTATAGAAAGCAGTTTAGCATGAATCCTCTCTGAAGGACAACAGGGCCTCTCCACACTACCAACTACACCTAAGCGGGGGATACCATCTTTGTATGGGCAGCTACAGAGACATACAGTATATATACTGTAAATAAGAATTTGTTCTTAACTAATTAATAGCCTAGTTAATACCAAAAAGTATGTGGACACCCCTTCAAATGAGAAGATTCAGCCACACCCGTTGCTGACTGGTGTATAAAAATCGAGCACACACATGCAATCTCCATAGGAAAACATTTGCAGTAGAACGACCTTACTGAAGAGCTCAGTGACTTTCAATGTGGCAGTCATAGGATGCCACCTTTTCAACAAGTCAGTTCGTCAAATTTCTGCCCTGCTAGCCCTGGTCAACTGTAACTGCTGTTATTGTGATGTGGAAACGTCTAGGAGCAACAACGGCTCAGCCATGAAGTGGTAGGCCAAACAAGCTTGAAAGAACCTGACCGCCAAATGCTGAAGCGCGTATAAATCATCTGTCCACGGTTACAACACTCACTACCGACTTCCAAGCTGCCTCTGGAAGCAACATCAGCACAAAAACAGTTCATCGGAAGCTTCATGAAATAAGTTTCCATGGCCAAGCAGCCGCACACAAGATTACCATGCACAATGCCAAGCGCCGGCTGGAGTGCTGGCGCACTGGAAACGCGTTCTCTGGAGTGATGAATCACACTTCACCATCTGGCTGTCCGACGGACAAATCTGCTAAGCTAAGTCTATACAGAAATGGTTAGTCGAGATCGGTGTGGAAGAACTTGACTGGCCTGCACAGAGCCCTGACCTCAAACCCATCGAAAACCATTGGGAACGCCGACTGCGAGCCAGGCCTAATCACCCAACATCAGTGTCCGACCTCACTAATGCTCGTGGCTGAATGGAACCATGTCCCCGCAGCAATGTTCCAACATCTAATGGAATGCCTTCCCAGAAGAGTGGAGGCTGTTATAGCAGAAAAGAGGTGGGACGAACTCCATATCAATGCCCATGATTTTGGAATTAGATGTTTGATGAGCAAGTGTAGCAGTTAGCTCCAACAACACTACCTAACTGGCTTCATACTGACAGAAGGTGTTGCTATGGTGGCATCAAAGGCCATGCACACATCACACTCTCCAAACGCTCAATTACCATCACCTCACATTTGCCTTCAACGTCCCAATAGTAGCTGCCTGCGGGCCTGTATGTTATAAAAAAGAATTTAAAAAAACTGTGCGTTTATAAATAGCTGACAAAAACACCAGTGATTGCCGTAGGTCCCGTTTGGCACAGTTGGTAGAGCATGGTGATTGCAACGCCAGGGTTGAGGGTTTGATTCCCAAGGGGGACCAGTATGAAAATGGATGCACTCACTAAGTCGTTCTGGATAAGACTGTCTGCTAAATGTCAAAAATGTAAAATGGGGAAATTCAGGCAGTTGAAGGGGAGAGATATGCAGATGTGAATGGATGGATACAGAAGACTCCTCCCACCATCTCTTATCTATCATTCCATCAAAAACAGATACTGGTAGTACTAACATATTACTGAATCAGATGAAAATAACAGCATATTATTTACACTCTTAAGCCACCAGTAAAAAATAAATAAACAGAAGCTACCACCGGATGGAGGAGGTGGTAATGGATGGGTGGTTTTGGTGCTAGCTGGAATGATTCTTGGTCTGGTCGTCAGAACAAATTGTTAATGAGCTTCATTAAAATGATATAATTCTCGATGGCATTACGTCAGATGCAAATTGGCCTAATGTGGATTTGAAGGATAGGGCCTTGAATGGTAGGGACCCTGGAGTCGCCTAACGGAGACAGTTGACAAACAGTTTCCCATTAGGGAGTTACTGTAACTGACCGAGAGGTTTCAATGAGATAGGGCTTCCATCTCCCTATATGGCCATACACACATCAATTTGACAGGTAGACAAACATTGACTGACCGAAGCAGAACCGACAAGGCGGGTGAGCATTTACATGTACCTGGATTCAGGCAGTATGATTTTCTTGCTCGCTCGGGCCGCTGGAGTAGATTTGCTCTTCTCCATCGCCATCAAATAGCTGACATCGGCGAGAACTGCTTCGAGGTCCGCCATCTTCAACCCTGGTTCGACCGAGTCGATACAACACCAGCCGTGGGAAGGATTTTTTTTTGAAAGATAAAGCAAATGTCCACTGAAAATCTTTAAAACCTAGTTCCAACCTGGGCGACCGAGGCAGATATGCGGATGACAGGGGTGACCATCGAATGAAGCGTGTCGTTTTCTTCCTCTAGGTTCGGCACACACGGTCGCTCAAAACACAACCATTGTTACACAAAAAAAATTGTATTTATCATCTGGCTATTTTTTGTGTGCCAAAAAATGTTAGTGGTTTCAATGGCCAGACAAGATTGATGAGAGATTTCAGAGAGCTTCACTTATTTTAGATGGCCCACCTGCTAGATGTGGCGAACTAGCAAGGCAGCGAGCTAATAACTGTGAATCCTCACTGATCCTAGCCACATAGTTTGTTGTATCTTCTTGAAAAGCTAAAATTGTAATATTGCGGTACGTGGTACTCCAGCAAGACGTATGCTTCAAGCTTCCTAATTGTGTCTCGTCGCATCTGCTTCAAAATAAAACATGACTTTATGCGTCGACAAAGATGGGTTGTATCACTTCTATCGAATTGGTATTCGATAAAGACATCCTCGTGAAATAACGATGACAGGGGTAGAAAGCTAAAATAACAAGAGCAAGCCAGCTCGCCTGACGAATGAATGGTCCAGATACTAGCGAATACAGTAGTGAGGTTCAGGTTCAAACATATTCACCAACATGAAAAATCAAAACAATTGTGTTATTGGCATAGGATCCTACACAGCGATATCAGAAAGAGGACGTCAATCAAACCACAGATGGAGGTCGCCAGCTGAATATCCAGCACGCAAAAACTATACCCGACTAAAATCTACTTTAGCTAACTAACGTTGGCGACAACTATCGAACTTAGCTATCAAGATAACAAGCATTCAGTTGTTGGCACTAACTTTACGTTAGAAGCCACATTTAAACTGTAAATTCAGCCACGAAATCAGCCAGCTAGATTCTCAATGTACGTGGTCGACAAGGGAGAAGTGTTATTACTAGCTGCTGTGGAAACCGGTGCTACTTGGTAGCGAGTTAGCCAGTAACGTTAGATAGCTGAATTTGAGCTAGTTAATTTACGAAGCATAGGTAACAAACTAGCGCTAGCTAACACAACCGCTTTATCACAACGACACAAAACCCACTCATCCAGTTCGCTAGCTAGCTCGCCATCTCAGTTAGGTAACGAATCCTGATCTTCAGCCAAATCCATGTTATTTCACAAGAGACCAACGAAACCGCACAAAAGTAGCCATAGTAATTTATTTCACCCCAGTGTGTGGGCTCTGATATGGAGACAGTGGCTAGCTAGCTAGCTATCATGGGGGAGGGGGTGTTGGAGGAAATGGGCTAGTTAAGATAATCTTAGCTTGGTAACCGTCCACGGTCCCTCGCGACCGAGTCTTCAACTACAAGTTGATTTTTTTTTGCGATCAACAGCTTGCCAACTAGCTGACGAACAGGCAATGAAATATAAACGAAGAACCTAAGTACATATAACTTGGTAATATTTGCTGCCCGTCAGTGACTTCCTCCGTAAAGTTGTAACCATCAAACGTTTCTGCTCCTCAATCAGCACAAGCCGCAGCTGAGATCTGTGCATTCGACAGACTGACGACGCGGGAGAACGTTTGATATCCTGTTTGTTTACGGTCCTCCAAGAGGCACCGATTTCCTCTTGTTATCCCTTTTGAGTCCGAATAAGAACAGTTGACTTTACTCCATTTCGCTGGCTGTGTTGTGTATTCTCAGAAACAAGCCCTACCTAATTGTAAAAGCCCCACTTCCTCCAACTGCGACTAAGCATCCTGGAAAACATGTAATGGAGTAGGATCACTCATGGACGCGGACCTAGATGATTATAAATGCCCTATTACGATTTGAATCAAATTAAAACCATTATATAAAATGAGCAATATTTTGTTTAGCTTTATATTTTTATTTTTAACAGTGTTAACTGCAAATGAAGATTACATAATAGGATCAAAGAGGAGGTCGGTAGGCTGCCATTATGGGCATCTTTTTTTATATTACATGAATAATATATAACAGACACTTCTAGGTGATAGCTTGCTGGATCAATCCAATGGACCAATCCCTGAATCAGCAGACAATTAACTCATCTGTGGACCTTGAAACCATGTAGTTGTAAGTCTACGTTGGAGACCCATTCCTTTGCTAATTTGTTCTAAATTAAGGCTATCAATTACTCAGATTTTGTAGCATAGGCCGCTATATAGACCTACACATATTTTTATTTTTTCTGGTACCCAGTACAGACCGGGGTTCAAATACATGTGTATTTGAGAATCAGTATTTGTAATAGATTTCTATGTATTAGAGTATTTTCAAATACACAGCCAAGTTTGAGTATTTTATTATTTGAATGGCTATTTGTAAATATATATATATATAAATTCATCAAAAAAAGAAACGTCCTCTCACTGTCAACTGCGTTTATTTTCAGCAAACTTAACATGTGTAAATACTTTTATGAACATGACAAAATTCAACAACTGAGACATAAACTAAACAAGTTTCACAGACATGTAACTAACAGAAATGGAATAATGTGTCCCTGAACAAAGGGGGGGTCAAAATCAAAAGTAACAGGCAGTATCTGGTGTGGCCACCAGCTGCATTAAGTACTGCAGTGCATCTCCTCATGGAATGCACCAGATTTGCCAGTTCTTGCTGTGAGATGTTACCCCACTCTCCCACCAAGGCACCTGCAAGTTCACAGACATTTCTGGGGGGAATGGCCTTAGCCCTCACCCTAAGATCCAACAGGTCCCATACGTGCTCAATGGGACTGAGATCCGGACTCTTCGCTGGTCATGGCAGAACACTGACATTCCTGTCTTGCAGGAAATCATGCACAGAACGAGCAGTATGGCTGGTGGCATTGTCATGCTGGAGGGTCATGTCAGGATGAGCCTGCATGAAGGGTACCACATGAGGGAGGAGGATGTCTTCCCTGTCCGATGATGCTGTGACACACCGCCCCAGACCATGACGGACCCTCCACCTCCAAATCGATCCCGCTCCAGTGTACAGGCCTCGGTGTAACGCTCATTCCTTCGACGATAAAAGCAAATCAGACAATCACCCCTGGTGAGACAAAACCGCGACGCATCAGTGAGAGCACTTTTTGCCATTCCTGTCTGGTCCAGCGACGGTGAGTTTGTGCCCATAAGTGACGTTGTTGCCGGTGATGTCTGGTGAGGACTTGCCTTACGACAGGTCTACAAGCCCTCAGTCCAGCCTCTCTCAGCCTATCGTGGACAGTCTGAGCACTGATGGAGAGATTGTGCGTTCCTGGTGTAACTCGGGCAGTTGTTGTTGCCATCCTGTACCTGTCCCGCAGGTGTGATGTTCAGACGTACCGATCCTGTGCAGGTGTTGTTACACGTGGTCTGCCACTGCGAGGACGATCAGCTGTCCGTCCTGTCTCCCTATAGCACTGTCTTAGGCGTCTCACAGTACGGACATTGCAATTTATTGCCCTGGCCACATCTGCAGTCCTCATGCCTCCTTGCAGCATGCTTACGGCATGTTCACGCAGATGAGCAGGGACCCTGGACATCTTTATTTTGGTGTTTCTCAGAGTCAGTAGAAAGGCCTCTTTAGTGTCCTATGTTTTCATAACTGTGACCTTAATTGCCTACCATCTGTAAGTTGTTAGTGTCTTAACGACCGTTCCACAGGTGCATGTTCATTAATTGTTTATGGTTCATTGAACAAGCATGGGTAACTGTGTTTAAACCCTTTACAATGAAGATCTGTGAAGTTATTTGGATTTATACTAATTATCTTTGAAAGACAGGGTCTATAACAATACTCTACCAATTTATATTTGACAGTATTTTCAAATACTTACTGTATTTCAATGCTATTTTCAAATACCTGGGTTAAATACTTTCCAAGTGTATTTCCAAATAGGCCTACATTGAAATATTTCACTTCTTGTTTTTTCAAATAAAATATATCTGAATACTTACTTCAAATGTATGTGAAAGTAATTCAGATTTTTGAAATAGTATTTATATAGCTATAATATACTAATTACTTACAAATGTTGTAGTGCTTTAGAGTATAATACAGTGATTCCTTGTGGACAGCATTTAAAAAAGGAAAGCAAATTCTGATGAAAGCATGGCAAAATTGGGCTTCCACTGTCCACCTGACTCTTCTCATAACAGGCCTGTCACGGTTTGTGTTATGTCGTCAGTATGATGTATGATTAATATTATATATTTGTTCATAATACAAATATCAACAACTTACATTGCTACATCAAACATGTCTAACAAAACAAAACACAGGTATTAACAAGAAAGTGCTAAAACATACAAAAATATCTATAAAATCATTTTTTTAAATTAACAATTATTGTGCAATTGTATTCACATAATGATTCAGGAAGATGTTATTCTTGTTGTTATTCACTAGGGATAATATCTTAACAAGATAATTACATTCAATCAAAAATATGTGTAATTTTGGAATAGAATTCTGGAATTTTTGTTTGTGTATAAAGTATTTGTGTCACGCCCTGACCTTAGTTATCTTTGTTTTCTTTATTATTTTGGTAAGGTCAGGGTGTGACAAGGGTGGTGTGTTTGTTTTTTTGGATTGAATAGGGGGTTTTGTATGTCAAGGGTACCTAGTCTAGAGGTTTATATGTCTATGGTTGCCTAGAATGGCTCTCAATCAGAGGCAGCTGTTTATCGTTGTCTCTGATTGGGAACCATATTTAGGTAGCCATATTCCTAGGTTCATCTGTGGGTTAGTGTCTATGTATAGTTGCCTGTTTCAGCATTCGTGTGATATAGCAGCACTTTTGTTTAGTTTGTTTAAGTGTTCTTCGTGTTCTTCCTTTAATAAAGAGGAATGTATTATCATCACGCTGCGCCTTGGTCTCCTCGTTACAACGAACGTGCCAATTTAACAACAATAATTTTTTTAAATTACGAAAATGTCAATGGTCTTGTTATCATTGCAATAGTAACATATTATATCCTTCATGTCAAAAACATGGGTAGTGTTCTTAATGGCAAATAAGTATTCTGCAAGGTTTTCCCAAAATTCTGACACAAATTTACATTCAAAGTGAGTGCCCCTGGAATAGGGGTGGAGGAGCGTGTTCGGGAGCACGCGGCGATGCTTCACTATCTCGGCGCCGCCATGGACTGCGTTATCCAAACCATAGACCGCTGGGAGAGACAGGGAGTTCCTCCAGCGCTTCCACCAGCACAACCGGGGTCTCCACAACTCGCTACCCCTTCACCAGGTCCCAGTGGGATTCATCTCGCCCGTCCCCGGGAGTACGACAGGCTCCAGGGTTTCTACCTGGCAACCGTCCACCCGGCTCCTTCAGGCTGTGAGAAGGTGTCCGCCCTCGTCTCGTGCCTCTCTGGGAAAGCCTTGGAGTGGGCCAACGCAATGTGGGGAGAAGGATATGCGGCGCTGGACCATATCGAGGATTTCATCTGCCGCTTCCGGGCAGTCTTCGACCACCCACCAGAGGATAGAGCGGCGGGTGAACATCTCTTCCATCTCAGGCAGGGGACGAGGAGTGCCCAGGAGTTCGCCGTGGATTTTCAGACCCTGGCCGCCGGCGCGAGATGGAACGATAGGACCCTGATCGACCACTATTGCTGCAGTTTGCGCGAGGACGTCCGTCAGGAGTTGGCCTGCAGGGACACCACCCTCGTCTTTGACCAGCTGGTGGACCTGTCCATTTGGCTGGATAACCTGTTGGCTAGCCTCGGACGTCCAGATCGGGTTCTGTCGGTTCCATCCCCCAGCACCGCCGCTCCGGTGCCCATGGAGCTGGGAGGTACTGTGTGTAGGGAGACTGGAGAAGGTTCCGTCTCGTTCACCATCTGTGGCCGCAGACGTCACACTGCCGGTCGGTGCCGGGTTGGTTCTTCTGGGGATCGAGGCTGCAGGCAGGGCACTCTGGTGTCATCCCAGGTGAGCCGGCACCATTCTCACCCAGAGCCCTCTGTTGCACACATGTTTTTGTGTGTTACATTTCCTGAGTTTTCCCCGCATTCCCAGCATAAGGCGCTCGTCGATTCAGGCGCAGCTGGGAATTTTATAGACATATCGTTCGCCCTTAGTTTAGGGATCCTCATTGTTCCCGTGGCTGTGCCCTTCCCCGTTCACGCCATAGACAGTCAACCATTAGGGTCAGTCAACCATTAGGCTACTGCTCCTCTGGGTATGGTGAGGGGGTCACAAGGAGAGAATCTGTCTCTTCCTCAATGACTCTCCTGCGTTTCCCGTGGTGCTAGACCTACCCTGTTTAGCTTGTCATGACCCCACTGTATCTTGGCAACGGAGGGCTCTCACAGGGTGGTCATGAGAGTACTCGGGGAGGTGTTTAGGGGTTTCCATTGGTGCTACTACGGTGGAAAGTCCAGACCAGGTCTCCACCGTGCGCATTCCCCCTGAATATGCCGATTTGGCACTCGCCTTCTCCAAAAAGAAGTCGACTCAATTACCACCCCATCGACGGGGTGATTGTGTGATAAATCTCCTGGTAGACGCTGCACTTCCCAGGAGTCACGTGTATCCCCTGTCACAGGCGGAGACGGCGGCTATGGAAACATATGTCTCCGAATCCCTGCATCAGGGGTACATTCGGTCCTCCACTTCACCCGCCTCCTCGAGTTTATTTTTTGTGAAGAAGAAGGAGTGAGGTCTGTGCCCGTGTATTGACTATCGAAAACAAACTAGATCTCAGGAGCGCTTTCAACCTGGTGTGTATCCGGGAGGGAGACGAGTGGAAGACGGCGTTCAGTACGACCTCAGGGCATTATGAGTACTTCGTCATGCCGTACTGGTTAATGAATGCTCCATCAGTCTTCCAAGCCTTTGTGGATGAGATTTTCAGGGACCTGCACGAGCAGGGTGTAGTGGAGTATATTGATGACATTCTGATATACTCTGCTGCACGCGCCGAGCATGTGTCCCTGGTGCGCAGGGTACTTGGTCGACTGTTGGAGCATGACCTGTACGTCAAGGCTGAGAAATGCCTGTTCTTCCAGCAGTCCGTCTCCTTCCTCGGGTACCGCATTTCCACCTCGGGGGTGGAGATGGAGAGTGACCCCATATCAACCATGCGTAATTGGCCGACTCCCACCACCAAAGGTTTATCCAGGGTTTTGGTCAGGTAGTTGCTCCCATTACCTTACTGCTGAAGGGGGGCCCGGTACGCTTGCAGTGGTCGGGCAGGGGCGGACAGGGCTTTTGGTCAAATCAAATCAAATGTATTTTTATTTTTCAAATCAAATTTATTTATATAGCCCTTCGTACATCAGCTGATATCTCAAAGTGCTGTACAGAAACCCAGCCTAAAACCCCAAACAGCAAGCAATGCAGGTGTAGAAGCACGGTGGCTAGGAAAAACTCCCTAGAAAGGCCAAAACCTAGGAAGAAACCTAGAGAGGAACCAGGCTATGTGGGGTGGCCAGTCCTCTTCTGGCTGTGCCGGGTGGAGATTATAACAGAACATGGCCAAGATGTTCAAATGTTCATAAATGACCAGCATGGTCCAATAATAATAAGGCAGAACAGTTGAAACTGGAGCAGCAGCACGGCCAGGTGGACTGGGGACAGCAAGGAGTCATCATGTCAGATAGTCCTGAGGCATGGTCCTAGGGCTCAGGTCCTCCTCCGAGAGAGAGAAAGAGAGAATTAGAGAGACCACACTTAAGTTCACACAGGACACCGAATAGGACAGGAGAAGTACTCCAGATATAACAAACTGACACATAAACTACTGCAGCATAAATACTGGAGGCTGAGACAGGAGGGGTCAGGAGACACTGTGGCCCCATCCAAGGACACCCCCGGACAGAGCCAAACAGGAAGGATATAACCCCACCCACTTTACCAAAGCACAGCCCCCACACCACTAGAGGGAGGGGGGGGGGTGCCAACCCAGACAGGATGATCACATCAGTGACTCAACCCACTCAGGTGACGCACCCCTCCCAGGGACGGTATGAGAGAGCCCTAGTAAGCCAGTGACTCAGCCCCTGGAATAGGGTTAGAGGCAGAGAATCCCAGTGGAAAGAGGGGAACCGGCCAGGCAAAGACAGCAAGGGCGGTTCGTTGCTCCAGAGCCTTTCCGTTCACCTTCCCACTCCTGGGCCAGACTACACTCAATCATATGACCCACGGAAGAGATGATTCTTCAGTAAAGACTTAAAGGTTGAGACCGAGTTTGCGTCTCTGACATGGGTAGGCAGACCATTCCATAAAAATGGAGCTCTATAGGAGAAAGCCCTGCCTCCAGCTGTTTGTTTAGAAATTAGGAGGCCTGCGTCTTGTGACCGTAGCGTACGTGTAGGTATGTATGGCAGGACCAAATCAGAAAGATAGGTAGGTGCAAGCCCATGTAATGCTTTGTAGGTTAGCAGTATAACCTTGAAATCAGCCCTTGCTTTGACAGGAAGCCAGTGTAGGGAGGCTAGCACTGGAGTAACATGATATTTTTGGGGGGTTCTAGTCAGGATTCTAGCAGCCGTATTGAGCACTAACTGAAGTTTATTTAGTGCTTTATCCGGGTAGCCGGAAAGTAGAGCATTGCAGTAGTCTAACCTAGAAGTGACAAAAGCATGGATTAATTTTTCTGCATCATTTTTGGACAGAAAGTTTCTGATTTTTGCAATGTTACGTAGATGGAAAAAAGCTGTCCTTGAAATGGTCTTGATATGTTCTTCAAAAGAGAGATCAGGGTCCAGAGTAACGCCGAGGTCCTTCACTGTTTTATTTGAGATGACTGTACAACCATTAAGATTAATTGTCAGATTCAACAGAAGATCTCTTTGTTTCTTGGGACCTAGAACAAGCATCTCTGTTTTGTCCGAGTTTAAAAGTAGAAAGTTTGCAGCCATCCACTTTCTTATGTCTGAAACACATGCTTCTAGCGAGGGCAATTTTGGGGCTTCACCATGTTTCATTGAAATGTACAGCTGTGTGTCATCCGCATAGCAGTGAAAGTTAACATTATTTTTTCGAATGACTTCCCCAAGAGGTAAAATATATAGTGAAAACAATAGTGGTCCTAAAACTAAACCTTGAGGAACACCGAAATTTACAGTTGATTTGTCAGAGGACAAACCATTCACAGAGACAAACTGATATCTTTCCGACAGATAAGATCTAAACCAGGCCAGAACTTGTCCGTGTAGACCAATTTGGGTTTCCAATCTCTCCAAAAGAATGTGGTGATCGATGGTATCAAAAGCAGCACTAAGGTCTAGGAGCACGAGGACAGATGCAGAGCCTCGGTCTGATGCCATTAAAAGGTCATTTACCACCTTCACAAGTGCAGTCTCAGTGCTATGATGGGGTCTAAAACCAGACTGAAGCATTTCATATACATTGTTTGTCTTCAGGAAGACAGCCTTTTCTAAAATCTTTGAGAGGAATGCAAGATTCGATAAAGGCCGATAGTTTTTTATATTTTCTGGGTCAAGGTTTGGCTTTTTCAAGAGAGGCTTTATTACTGCCACTTTTAGTGAGTTTGGTACACATCCGGTGAATAGAGAGCCGTTTATTATGTTCAACATAGGAGGGCCAAGCACAGGAAGCAGCTCTTTCAGTAGTTTAGTTGGAATAGGGTCCAGTATGCAGCTTGAAGGTTTAGAGGCCATGATTATTTTCATCATTGTGTCAAGAGATATAGTACTAAAACACTTGAGCGTCTCTCTTGAGCCTAGGTCCTGGCAGAGTTGTGCAGACTCAGGACAACTGAGCTTTGAAGGAATACACAGATTTAAGGAGGAGTCCGTAATTTGCTTTCTAATAATCATGATCTTTTCCTCAAAGAAGTTCATGAATTTATCACTGCTAAAGTGAAAGCCATCCTCTCTTGGGGAATGCTGCTTTTTAGTTAGCTTTGCGACAGTATCAAAAAGGAATTTCGGATTGTTCTTATTTTCCTCAATTAAGTTAGAAAAATAGGATGATCGAGCAGCAGTAAGGGCTCTTCGGTACTGCACGGTACTGTCTTTCCAAGCTAGTTGGAAGACTTCCAGTTTGGTGTGGCGCCATTTCCGTTCCAATTTTCTGGAAGCTTGCTTCAGAGCTCGGGAGCTAGTTTCTTGTGAGAAATGTTTTTAGTTTTTAGGGGTGCAACTGCATCTAGGGTATTGCGCAAGGTTAAATTGAGTTCCTCAGTTAGGTGGTTAACTGATTTTTGTCCTCTGGCGTCCTTGGGTAGACAGAGGGAATCTGGAAGGACATCAAGGAATCTTTGTGTTGTCTGAGAATTTATAGCACTACTTTTGATGTTCCTTGGTTGGGGTTTGAGCAGTTTATTTGATGCAATTGCAAACGTAATAAAATGGTGGTCCGATAGTCCAGGATTATGAGGAAAAACATTCAGATCCACAACATTTATTCCATGGGACAAAACTAGGTCCAGAGTATGACTGTGACAGTGAGTAGGTCCAGAGACATGTTGGACAAAACCCACTGAGTCGATAATGGCTCCGAAAGCCTTTTGGAGTGGGTCTGTGGACTTTTCCATGTGAATATTAAAGTCACCAAAGATTAGAATATTATCTGCTACAAGGTCCGATAGGAATTCAGGGAACTCAATGAGGAACGCTGTATATGGCCCAGGAGGCCTGTAAAAAGTAGCTATAAAAAGTGATTGAGTAGGCTGCATAGATTTCATGACTCGAAGCTCAAAAGACGAAAACATATTTTTTCTTTTGTAAATTGAAATTTGCTATCGTAAATGTTAGCAACACCTCCACCTTTGCGGGATGCACGGGGGATATGGTTACTAGTGTAGCCAGGAGGTGAGGCCTCATTTAACACAGTAAATTCATCAGGCTTAAGCCATGTTTCAGTCAGGCCAATCACATCAAGATTATGATCAGATTCATTGACTATAATTGCCTTTGAAGAAAGGGATCTAACATTAAGTAGCCCTATTTTGAGATGTGAGGTATCATGATCTCTTTCAATAATGACAGGAATGGAGGTCTTTATCCTAGTGAGATTGCTAAGGCGAACACCGTCATGTTTAGTTTTGCCCAACCTCGGTCGAGGCACAGACACGGTCTCAATGATGATAGCTGAGCTGACTACACTGACTGTGCAAGTGGCAGACTCCACTATGCTGGCAGGCTGGCTAACAGCCTGCTGCCTGGCCTGCACCCTATTTCATTGTGGAGCTAGAGGAGTTAAAGCCCTATCTATGTTCGTAGATAAGATGAGAGCACCCCTCCAGCTAGGATGGAGTCCGTCACTCCTCAGCAGGTCAGGCTTGGTCCTGTTTGTGGGTGAGTCCCAGAAAGAGGGCCAATTATCTACAAATTCTATCTTTTGGGAGGGGCAGAAAACAGTTTTCAACCAGCGATTGAGTTGTGAGACTCTGCTGTAGAGCTCATCACTCCCCCTAACTGGGAAGGGGCCAGAGACCATTTGATCTTGAAAGTGTTATTTATGTCAACAAAATCGAAACACTTCTAGACCGCCTTCAGCTCTTTTATTAGAGAGGACAGATTTCTTTAGTTTGTGAGACTTATTTTTCCAGATGAAGTCAAGAAAGGTCTTGTGGATCTCTTTCTAAGTAGAGGGATTTACAAATACAGATAATGAGGGGTACACAAAACGAGACAGTCCCTCTGCCTTGGACAGAAGTACTCTCCCAAGTATAGAAAGATCCCTTTATAGCCAATTATTAAATATATTTTTTGTTTTCTTAATTTTAGGAGAGAAATTCATATCTTGTCTGACTAAGTGGTTTTTTGACAGATGTATTCCTAAATATTTAACACAGACCTTTACAGGAATATCTTCTATTTCTTTATCATCAGAGTCATATAAACATACGTTTTCACATTTAGAAACATTCAGCATTAATCCTGATGCAATAGAAAATGCAGTTATAGCATTAAGGCCATGTGAGACCTGGTCTTTGTCTCTTAAGAAAAGAGTAGTATCATCAGCCAGTTGGGACATTTTGATTTCTTTGTTAAAAATGGTTAAGCCATGCAAATTTGCATTATTCAGAATATCTAGAGAGAGAAGTTCCACAACCAAAATAAATAAAAATGGGGAAATTGGGCATCCCTGTCATACACTTCTGTTGATACTGAATCTTTTGGATCTATTAAGGTTTTGTAACACAGAACTATTTATATCTTTGTAAAAACATGCACATGATTTGATAACATTTTCACAGAAGCCAAAGAGTTTAAGTGACCGAAAGAGAAATTAATGTTCAATTGTGTCAAAGGCTTTACAGAAATCCAAAAATAGGACAACCGCATCTGAGTCAATTGCATCTGAATAATCTAGAAGGTCAAAGAATAAACTAATGTTAGAGTTTATGTGACGGCCCTTCATAAATCCTGTTTGAGTCTAATTTATAATGGTATCTATTCCTTTCTTTAATCTTTTGGCATGAACCAGAGCAATCCATTTGTAATCAACGTTGAGAGAAGGGTCTTTATCTGGCTTCGGAATCAGTGAAATATGGCCCTGTTTCATAGTGGAGACCATTTCCTCATTTTCAATGCAATCTTGAAACATAAAAAATAGGTTATTCTAGTAACTCTCAAAACTGTCTATAGAATTCAACTGACAGGCCATCAGGGCCAGGTGTCGTCAATATGATGTGTGTGATTCTATCCAGCAATGTGCGTCATCGCACAGTTATATTTGATTTAACCAATCCGCGTTTTATTATGATATTTAACTTTTTTAGAGGCATCACTGGAGACGTAGCGCCCCCTGCCGGCCAGTGAAGGTATTATTGTCAGAAGTACTCAAACATGTCTAAATATCCCTCTGTTTAATTGTTTGTTTGTTTATTTATTGAATTGTTTGTTTGTTTGTCTCTAGCTATATTTATCTCATAGTACCATTTAATCTACAGTTGACATACATTCAGAGAGGCAGAAGCATGGACAGTAGGTCAGTGAGGTTTTAGAAAGACAGTTTATTCAGCATTGGGTAGCAGTGGGGATAAGCTTGGGGTAACGGGTGAAATTACTGCTGAATGCGGCGGATGGACTGGATCTGAGGGGTCTGGGAGTGGGAGCCGAACTCCCTGAAGTGCTTGTACTCGCCACAGTGACGGTCACACTCCATGATGTACTGGTAGCCACGGTATCCGGGGTACTGGTAGCACACGAAACTGGTAGGTAGAGAGACAGAGAGATTTCAGAGTCAGTTGGCGGAAAGGGATACTATTAGGCTAGGGAAGTAGTAAAAAATGAAATTGTAGCGAGGATGAGAGAGATTCATAGAGAATGTAAGAGAGAGAGGCAGATTGGAGTGAGCACTTGAGAGTGAGTATAGTATTACGTGTTTTACTTTTCTATTATTTCTCTATTTTCTTTCTCTCTGCATTGTTGGGAAGGGCCGTAAGTAAGCATTTCACTGTTAGTCTACACCTGTTGTTTACAAAGCAGGTGACAAATAACATGTGATTTGATTTGAGAGAAGGAGAGAGGGTGAGAGACAGGGTGAGAGGGAGATGTGTTAGGGGACTGGGTGAGAGGGGGCTAAGGCTGGCTACTCACGCTCCAGACTGGATCCTGAGGGAGCCGACCTCGTTGTTGCACCAGCCCATGGCCTGAAGGGAGGGGTAGTCGTCACTCAGCTCGCCCTTACGACCCAGGAAGTTCTCACGCTCATAGATGGTCATACGGCACTCCCTGTGGTTCTGGAGGGGAGAGAACAGGGGGGATGTCAGGTAGTCAGTCAAGAGGGAGAGTGTAGAATAGGTAGTGGTAAAAAGAGATATGGATAGAGAGAGTGGTGGTTGTGTTACTCACAGCGCAGGCAATGGGCCTGAAGGAGGTCATCCTCTCTATGTGGTAGGCATTGCTACCACTGAAGGCATCGCACTGGGGGTACTCTCCTCTCTCCAGCACAAACTGCTGGCCCTGGTAGGAAGCATGCTCATAGCCAATCCAACTATAGGAGAGAGTGAGAGAAAGGTCAGGGAGGGAGAGAGGGAGATGGAGAGAAGATGGGAGGGAGAAAGGGAAGAAGTCAGAGATTGCGTCGATATTATCATTTTCCCCCGGCTTCTCTGAGCAATAGTTCTAAAGTCTGAAACCATACAGTGCTAGGTGAGTGTGTCTGCGTGTGTATGTGGATTTGTGTGTGTTTTTTACTCACGCTCCACTCTCAATCCTGAGGGAGCGCACGGTCTCAAAACCAAACTCCATCACATTGCAGCACTCGGAGGTGAACTCATGCCGACGGCCCTGGAAGCACTCCTCGTCGAAGACAATGATCTGAGAGGGGCAGAGAGAGAGAGACATGACTTACGTACTCTATCTATCTATGTACCTGGACAGGCTAAAGCTGAGGTTTGGGTGCAGCCACAAGTATCTCTACAACTACCTCTTTAAAGCTGGGATATTGGTCAATTTGGTTCTAATAACAGTTACATGAACCTGGATAAATGGACCAATCATATGATACTATGGTAATGCAATGTGGTCTGTTTTGTCTAAATTTGGGCAGGGTGTAATCTGTTCAGCTGGAACAGAAATAGTGTGTCTAGACCCGAGCCTGCTGTTATGACAGAATTGTCTCCTGTGATAAACGGTGTGTACTGAGCTCAGCCTGTTTCTCACACAGCCCTCTGTTAGAGAGATTTCCTGAACACACAGGCAGGCTATGCTCAAATACTTAACAAATCCATCCTTCCTTCCCCTCTTCCCTCCTTGGGGTGATCACTGTTCTGACACATAGCTGGATAGATGGAAGTACACTACATTGCTTTCAGATCATTGACTACTGCAAGAAAGGATGAATTGTAGAAGTTTTGAAACAGGGCCAGAACAGACCGTTACATAATGCATTGAGCTGTGCTGTCCTCCATACACTCAGTTAATCAGTCTCACATACCTTCCAGTGGCCGGAGAACTTGGTACAATGGTGAGTCATCTTGTCTGGAATGAGAGAGGACAGACAGTTGGACTGTTATAAACAATTGTAGTCCTACAAAGTGCAGAATGTTACATTTGTGCAATGTACAACTCGTGATGAGAATTTCTTTCCCACATTCATACTCATATTACACACACACACACACACACACACACACACACACACACACACACACACACACACACACACACACACACACACACACACACACACACACACACACACACACACACACACACACACACACACACACACACACACACACACACACACACACACACACACACACACACACACTTTCTTCTCACATTATTAACACACACATACACAGTGCCCCAGACACACAATAATGTTTAGAAACAAAGTTTGCCCATATCAAAAACTACTGAGCATCAAAAAAATATATGGGTGAAAATTAAAACACAAAAACAAATAAAATAGCTGGTGGAGGGAGAAAATGGAGAAGCATTGTGCTTCAAACCCCAGAATAGTTTCCAATGGAAGGTTAGCACAGCAGGACTCCATCCATGTGTGTAAACTATTCATACTCTACGACCACAGCTACGCTATGCTTTTGTACTGAAAAGGCCTGTACAGCTCCAATGCTCTAGAATGTGAAAAGGCTGGTTTAGCTTTGTATCCAGGGCTAAAAGGCTTGATTTAACTATGTGTTGTTCTGTGCTGAAACGCCTGTGAGGCTAGTATCCCAGCGAGCCGAAAAGCATGAGCTGTGGAGCAACTGGCCTGGACAGCAGGACCATTGTGTGAGGCTGGATTGAAATCATCAGCAGCTATTTACACATCCCCGATTAGAATGAGGAAAGTCCAGCTGGCCATGGTGCATATCTAGGATACTACTCTGTCTATTTTTCCCTTTTTTTCCTGTGTCGATCTAACCATTTTTCTCGTCTCGTCTCTATTTACCCCCTTTTCCCTCCTTCTTTTCCTCCTCTCTCCATCTCTCTTTCTCTGTCCATCCTATGTCTGCCCCTGGTCTCTGTTTCCGCCGCCCAGAGTTAGGCCTTTGGGCCTGCTAGGCTGCAGTGCGAAGTGGTGGGGGACAGACCAAGTCAGTATGGGGCCTGCTACCCTACCCTGGGTACTCTGCCCCGCTCAACCTGCCTGTTTGCCTGCCTGGCTTGCTGGGTGGATGATCAGGCTGGTGCTGGGTGGGACAGAGGGACTCACCTTGCTTTGATGCCCTTGGCTGTCCTGGAATGAGAGTGAGAGGACTCACGCGCCCCCACCCTTTTAAAGCCTCCCCTGGCAAGGGGCCACGCTGAAAGCCCCGGCTCAGCAGCGGGGAGGGGCCTCTCTTTGTCCAACCGACAAAAGCAGGGGTAATCTATAGAGGGCCAGAAGTGCAGACACCACAGTATCACCCAGGGCAGGGACCAGATATGGGGAGGAGAGAAGGACACTTAGAGAGCATATCAAGGGGCGAGGAGGATGGGAGGGGGATGCCCTCAAAGCCATGTACAGTAGCCTACACTGTTGATTTCTCTCTCTTCTCGCGTCCTCTCTCTCCCTCTCTCTTCCTAACCATCTCTCCCTATCAACCTTCTCGATTTCTAATCATTCACACCTCACGTTTTCTTATGAGTAAGTAAACTAGCTAGCTGTGTCCCCAAAGCCTAATGGATGACCCTCCCTACCTGCCCTCTCTGTTGACAAGCTTGTCATGTCCTTTACTCACCTATAGGGAGAGACCTGTCTGTTTCTCTGTCTGCTCACATGTCTGTCACACTCTGGTTCACCTCACCTGCTCTGTTACAGTCACTGTCTCCTATTAACCCCCAAATAACAAAATACTGTATCTATATACAGTGCATTCGGAAAGTATAAAGACCCATTGACTCCTCAGTAAATGGCACATGACAGCCTGCTTGGAGTTTGCCTAAAAGCACCCTAAAGGATTCTCAGAACATGAGAAATTAGATTCTCTGGTCTGAACAAACTAAGATGTAACTTTTTGGCCTAAATGCCAAGCATCACATCTGGAGGAATCCTGGCACAATCCCTACGGTGAAACATGGTGGTGGCAGAATCATGCCGTGGGGATGTTTTTCAGCGGCAGGGACTGGAAGACTAGTCAGAATTGATTTATGAACGGAACAAAGTACAGAGAGATCCTTGATGAAAACTTGCTCCAGAGCGTTCAGGACGTCAGACTGGGGCGAAGGTTCACCCTCCAACAGGACAACAACCCTAAACACACAGCCAAGACAACACAGGATTGGCTTTGGGAATAGTGTCTCAATGTCCTTGAGTGGCCCAGCCAGAGCCCGGACTTGAACCCGATTGAACATCTCTGGAGAGACGCTCTCCATCCAACCTGACAGCGCTTGAGAGGATTTGCTGAGAAGAATGGGAGAAACTCCCCAAATGCAATTGTACCAAGCATGTAGCGTCATACCAAAGAAGACTCAAGGCTGTAATTGCTGCCAAAGGTACTTCAACAAAGTACTGAGTAGAGTGTCTGAATACTTATGTAAATGTTATATTTCAGTTTTTTTTATTTAGAATATATTTGCAAAACTGTCTAAAAACCTGTTTTTGCTTTGTCATCATGGGGTATTGTGTGTAAATGTATATGTGTGTAAAGTGTGACAAGACTTCATTGTTATGACATCAGTTTACTGTCATTGTAGAAGGTTGACAGGACTCAAACCGAGCATCTTCAAAATAAATGTACACAGTTAAACTTGTGCCTGGAAGACTTTTAGATTGTTTTCAAAGTTGTTGTTTTTCTTTTTTATTCTGTTAGCCCACATTGAGCCACAGCATGTAGTGTTGATGGTGTGTCTCTTAGTTATTCCTGCCATTAATCATAGTTAATCAGTCAGTATGATCAGGACATGCTTCCATGTTTTATAACACACAGTAGCAGGAGGCCCCATTTGCTGCTGGAATGTAGAGATCTATTTTGGCAGAGAGAGAGGGAGAGTGAAAAAATGGGGGAGAGAGGGGAATGAGAGAAGGAAAGAGAGATAAGGAAAGAAAGCAATAGAAGGAAAAAGAGAGACAGAGAAAGATAAGGGGGTGAGAGAGTAGGGAAAGCGGGAGGGGAGAGAGAGAGAGAAATAGAGAGCGGGAGAGAGAAATAGAGAGCGGGAGAGAGAGAGAGAGAGATAGAAAGAAACATAGAGATTAAGGGATAATGCCAAGCCAAGAAACTTGACAGAGGACTGAGATTGCCAAGGACTCCAGCCACCCAAGTATAAACGGTTCTCTCTGCTACCTCACTGCAAGCGGTATCAGTGCACCAAGTCTGGAACCAACAGGACCCTTAACAGCTTCTACCCCGAAGCCATAAAACTGCCAAACAAGAATGTTGAATAGCTAATCAAATGGCTACCCGCTACTGCCTATTATCTATCCTGTTGTCTAGTCACGTTAACCCTACGCACAGTCAAAAAGTATTCAGACCTGTTGACTTTTTCCACATTTTGTTATGTTACAGCCTTAATATAAAATGAATTAGTGTTTTTTTCACCCCAGTTTGACGTCTTGAGCACTCTGGAGCAGTTTTTCATCAAGGATCTCTCTGTACCTTGCTCCTTTCATCTTTGCCCTCGATCCTGACTAGTCTCCCAGTCTCTGCTGCTGAAAAACACCCCCACAGCATGATGCTATGAGCATGCTTCCTACCATGGCCTGAGAGTCCTTTAGGGGCCTTTTTTGCAAACTCCAAGTGGGCTGTCATGTGCCTTTTACTGAGGAGTGGATTCCCTCCGGCCACTCTACCATAAAGGCTTGATTGGTAGAGTGCTGCAGAGATGGTTGTCCTTCTGGAAGGTTCTCCCATCTCCACAGAGGAATTCTGGAGCTCTGTCAGAGTGACCATCTGGCTCTTGGTCATCTCCCTGTCCAAGGCCCTTCTCCGCTGATTGCGCCGTTTGGCCAGGCAGCCAGCTCAAGGAAGAGTCTTGGTTGTTCCAAATTTCTTCCATTTAAGAATGATGGAAGCCACTGTGTTCTTGGGGGACCTTCAATGCTGCAGCAATTTTTTGGAATCCTTCCCCGGACCTGTGCCTCTACACAATCTTGTCTCAGAGCTATACGGACAATTCCTTCGACCTCATGGCTTGGTTTTTGCTCTGACATTCACTGTTAACTTAGGGACCTTATATAGACCGGTGTGTGCCTTTCCAAATGATGTCCAATCAATTGAATTTATCACAGGTTGACTCCAATCAAGTTGTAGAAACATCTCAAGGATGATCAATGGAAACAGGATGCACCTGAGCTCAATTTCGAGTCTCATAGCAAGGGGTCTGAATGCCTTTGTAAATAAGGTATTTCTGTTTTGTATTTTTAATAAATTTGACAACATTTCTAAAAACCACTTTGTCATTTTGGGGTATTGTGTGTAGATTGATGAGGGGGGAAGAGTATTTAATCAATTTTAGAATAAGGCTGTAACATAACAATATGTGGAAAAGATCAAGGGTCTGAATATTTTCCGAATGCACTGTACCAACCATCCACAGGCTCCGGTTAGAGAGAGGTAGGCTAGTTGCAGTCCTGTCTCTGCTCTTCTCTCTGTTGACTACTGCTTGACTAGCCAGTCACTCTATTGTTGACACAGACAGGCACTTTTCTGGTACTGTACTGTACTGTACTGCTATGAGCTAATTCTAAAGCTATCTGGCTACTGTATGAGCTACAGTATGACCAGTGGTGGAAAAAGTACCCAGTTGTCATACTTGAGTAAAAGTAAAGATACCTTAATAGCAAATGACAAGTAAAAGTAAAGGTCACTTTGTGTAAAAGTCTAAAAGCATTTGGTTTTAAATATACTACATGTAATTGCTTAGGTATGTAAAGAAAAAGTGTAATTACTTAGGTAGCAAAAGTAAAAGTATGAATCATTTAAGATTGCCTATATTAAGCAAACCCCACAATTTTCTTTTAACGGATAGCCAAGGATACACTCCAACGCTCAGACATCATTTACAAATGAAGCATGTGTGTTTAGTGAGTCCACCAGAACAGAGGTAGTAGGGATGACCAGAGATGTTCTCTTGATTTTTTAATTTTTAATTTTACCTTTATTTAACCAGGCAAGTCAGTTAAGAACAAATTCTTATTTTCAATGACGGCCTGGGAACAGTGCCTGTTCAGGGGTAGAACGACAGATTTGTACCTTGTCAGCTCGGGGGTTTGAACTCATAACCTTCCGGTTACTAGTCCAACGCTCTAACCACTAGGCTACGCTGCCGCCCCAAGTGCGGGAATCTGATAATTTCCTGTATTTAAAATGTAATAAGTACTTTTCGGGGTGTCAGGAAAAATGTATGGAGTAAAAAGTATATTATTTTATTTAGGAATGTAGTGAAGTAAAAGTAAAAGTTGTCAAAAATATAAAAAGTAAAGTACAGATACCACATAAAACAACTTAAGTAGTACTTTAAAGTACTTTTTACTTAAGTACTTTACACCACTGCTATGACTATGCTACCGCAATGTGGCTAATGCTAAATGTACTGTATGTGGCTAAAATAACCAGTCACACACTTTATGAACAAATTATACACATTACAACATGTGTTCCAGTGTCCTTTGTCAGTGATTACAGCTGTGAGTCTTTCTGGGTAAGTCTCTAAGAGCTTTGCACACCACATTATTATTTTTAGGATTGGTTGTTGATCATTGCTAGATAGACATTTTGAATTATTGCCATAGATTTTCATGCCGATTTAAGTCAAAATTGTAATTAGCCCACTCAGGAACATTCAATGTTGTCTTGGTAAGCAACTCCAGTATATGCAGTACCAGTCAAACGTTTGGACACACTTACTCATTCAAGGGTTTTTCTTTATTTGTACATTGTAGAATAATAGTGAAGACATCAAAACTATGAAATAACACATATGGATTCATATAGTTTAATAAAGTCAAAATATATTTCAAATTTGCGATTTTTCAAAGTAGACATCCTTTGCCTTGATGACAGCTTTGAACACTTGTGGCAAAGCTGTCAGGGGCGGCAGCGTAGCCTAGTGGTTAGAGCGTTGGACTAGTAACCGGAAGGTTGTGAGTTCAAACCGCCGAGCTGACAAGGTACAAATCTGTCGTTCTGCCCCTGAACAGGCAGTTAACCCACTGTTCCCAGGCCGTCATTGAAAATAATAATGTTTTCTTAACTGACTTGCCTGGTTAAATAAAGGTACAATTTTAAAAAATTAAAATGTTAAAATTCTCTCAACCAGCTTCATGAGGTAGTCACCTGGAATGCATTTCAATTAACAAGTGTGCCTTGTTAAATGTTTATTTGTGGAATTTCTTCCCTTTTTAATGTGTTTGAACCAATCATTTGTGTTGTGACAAGGTAGGGGTGGTATACAGAAGATGGTAAAATACCTATTTGGTAAAATACCAAGACCATATTATGGCAAGAACATCTCAAATAAGCAAAGAGAAACAGTCCATTATTACTTTAAGACATGAAGGTCAGTCAATCCAGAAATGTCAAGAACTTTGAACGTTTCTTCAAGTGCAGTTGCAAAAACCATCATGTGCTGTGATGAAACTGGCTCTCATGAGGACCGCCACAGGAAAGGAAGACCCAGAGTTACCTCTGCGGCAGAGGATAAATTAATTAGAGTTACCAGCCTCAGCAATTGAAGCCCAAATAAATGCTTCACAGAATTCAAATAACAGACACATCTCATCATCAACTGTTCAGAGGAGACTGAGTGAATCAGGCCTTCATGGTCGAATTGTTGCAAAGAAACCACTACTAAAGGACATCAATAATAATAAGAGACTTGCTTGGGCCAAGAAACACAAGCAATGGACATTAGACCGGTGGAAATCTGTCCTTTGGTCTGATGAGTCCAAATTTGAGATGTATGGGTCCAACCGCTGTGTCTTTGTGAGACGCAGAGTCGGTGAACGGATGATATCCGCATGTGTGGTTCCCACCGTGAAACATGGAGGAGGAGGTGTGATAGTGTTGGGGTGCTTTGCTGGTGACACTGTCTGTGATTTATTTAGAATTCAAGGCAGACTTAACCAGCATGGCTACCACAGCATTCTGCAGCTATACGCCATTCCATCTGGTTTGCTCTGACTGGGACTATCATTTGTTTTTTAACAGGACAATGACCAAACACACCTACAGGCTTTGTAAGGGTTATTTGACCAAGAAGGAGAGTGATGGAGTGCCGCATCAGATGACCTTGCCTCCACATCACCCGACCTCAACCCAATTGAGATGGTTTGGAATGAGTTGGACTGCAGAGTGACGGAAAAGCAGGCAACAAGTGCTCAGCATATGTGGGAACTCCTTCAAGACAGTTGGAAAAGCATTCCAGCTAAAGCTGGTTGAGAGAATGCCAAGAGTGTGCAAAGTTGTCATCAAGGCAAATGGTGGCTACTTTGAAGAATTTCAAATATAAAATCTATTTGGATTTGTTTAACACTTTTTTGGTTACTACATGATTCCATTTGTATTATTTCATAGCTTTGATGTCTTCACTACTTTCTATAATGTAGAAGATAACAAAAATAAAGAAAAACACTTGAATGAGTAGGTGTGTCCAAACTTTTGACTGGTACTGTATTTGGCCTTGTGTTTTGGGTTATTGTCTTGCTGAAAGGTGAATTTGTCCGTTGGAAAGCAACCGTAAACACATTTTTCTCTAGGATTTTCCTGTGCTTTTCTATTCTGTTAATATTTTTCCTAAATAACTCCCTAGTCCCTGCCAATAAGAAGGAATACTTTCCGAAGCCATTGTGCCTGCCGGCAGACATCTTGTGATGGCCACTCCAATACCTTTACTTTTTTGTCCTTACGCCATTTTGCCACAACTTTGGAAGTATGCTTGGGGTCGTTGTCTATTTGGAAGACCCATTTGAGACCAAGCTTTAACTTCCTGACTAATGTTTTGAGATGTTGCTTCAATATATCCACATTATTTTCCATCCTCATCAAGCCATCTATTTTGTGAAGTGCAGTCCCCCGTGCAGCAAAGCACCCCCACAACATGATGCTGCCATGGCATCATTTTCTGGAATTTCCCAAGCTGTTTAAAGGCACAGTCAACTTAGTTTACGTTAACTTCTGGAATTGTGATACAGTGAATTATAAGTCAAATAATCTGTCTGTAAACAATTGTTGGAAAAATTACTGTGTCATGCACAAAGTAGATGTCCTAACCGACTAGCCAAAACTATAGTTTGTTCACAAGAAATCTGTGGAGTGGTTGAAATCGAGTTTTAATGACTCCAAAGTAAGTGTATGTAAATTTCCGACTTCAACTATTTGTAATCAAGATATATTAGTGTTTTATTTTTTCATATATTATTTTTTATAAATGTTAGAATTTTTCTTCCACTTTGACATTAGAGTATTTTGAGTAGATTGTTGACAAAAAACGGACAATTAAATTAATTTTGATCCCACTTTATAGCACAACAAAATGTGGAAAAATTCAAGGGGTGTGAATACTTTCTGAAGGAACTGTATCTATCTAAATGAGTTAATTAACCAATCAAACAAACAAACAATCAATCAATCTTTCAAGGATCACGATATCCACAACATTGAAAAAGTCATCTTTATTCTTAAAACCATAACTTCATGATCATTAACATTGACCTATACAATGGAGGGACCTGTACTTGATTGGACAATGTGTGTAGAACATGAACACTTTCCATAAAGACCTGTGGTGAGGGGGTAGAGAGAGACGGGGAGATGGGGGGTAAGGAAAGAGGAGAAAGAAGAGAGTAGTAGAGAGGAGAAAAGACAAGGATTAAGGCTTTGGCAGTGTCATACAGGCTCTACTATTTCTCCTCTATCTTCATTTAGCATCCTTTTCTGTGTTTTAAAATGCTGTGTGATACTGCCTGTATATTAGCATTATATCCATGTAAAACATGTGTGGGAGACAGACAGACAGACAGTGCTGTGAGACGTTATCACCTGGTTACATATCCATATCCTTTCTCCGATAATAATTATAATAAATTATTATAATAAAAAAATATGAATAGTGATCTTAAATTTATTCATAAACTACTTTTCACACATTGTGCTTGGAACTACATAGAAGAAGGAACGGAGTAAATCAGTCATGGCTATACCATGTAACGTTTTTCCTGTTAGAGTAAGAGAAAGATAAGAGAGAAACACTGTGTGTGTGTCTGTGTCTGTGTGTATGTGTCTGTGTGTGTCTTCACATGTGTGTGTGCATGCAGCTGCGTGTGTTTGTGTTAGAGGATTAACTCCTTGCGCCCTTCAGGTCTATGCATTCCTGTTCTCTATATGCTGCTATAGTTTACAGGCCCAGCGCACTAACAGAGGGGAAAGTGCAATTGTCAGGGCTTTCCATTGACAGTAAAGTGCTTACAGGCAGCATGGGGGGTTCTGGGTGATGCGATGACCTGGGGTGCTTTGGTCCAGATCAACTCTGATGACGCTTGTGTTTTTATTGTCCTGCGAGCCCCGGCTTTCGGCCCTTGCCAGGGTATAAAAGCTAGGGCTCTGCACTGAGGGGGCCAGCACGAGCCAGCCTACCCCACACGGCACTACAAGCTGTACACACAGGTAAGGACACACCCCACCCACACACACAATCCACAGCGGCAAACAGTACACAAGGGCCCACTCCTCTCAGCCTACAATGCCTGGGTGTGTTACCCTCGAGCGGGGCAGAGCCCCTAACATAGGCCCAGGCCTCAGGGCCTACATGAGGCACTCAGACCCCAGGCTGGATTGCAACATTGGATGGTTACTTTCTTATTGGTGATTCTGATCCATCCTATGGAAGTGTGTGGCCTCTGTGTCCTGCCTCAGTTATTTACAAAAATAAAATAGTAACACACAATCAACACACATTCATTCTGTAGTAAGAACATAGATACCACACCTTTACCTGATTGTGTTTTAACTGTTTTTACATGTATTTCTCCTTGTCCCTCTTTCTCTCAATCTATCTCTCTACCTCCCCCTCCATTCTCTTTCGCTCTCTTTACTTGCATCTCTATCCTCCTCACTTGCCCTCTTTCCGTCAATACTCCCTTTTACTGTCTCTGGTTGCTCCACCCTCTCTTTCCTCTGACATACCTCTCCTCTCCCTGTCCCCTCTCTCCAATCCCTCCATCCTCTCCTTGCCCCCTCTCTTCCCACACTCATCTCTCCATGCCCTCCCTCCATTGTCCCTCCCTCTATCCCTTCTCCCTCCGTACTTTCCATCTCCCTCCGTCTCTCTGTCAGAATCTCCTGATCCCTCACCATGTCTCAGACCGCCAAGTCCGCCTCCAGTCAGGGCACTGATGCTAAGGACAAGGGAGCCCCTGCCCCCGCTGCCACCAGCAAGGCCACCAAGACCGGAGACCCTGGCATGGGAAACTTCAAAGTGAGTCACCACATCTCCATTATATATAGACACAGCCCACTTGGCACAGGAGCTGGATTCAAATTGTAACTGCAGAAAAAAAGAGTAATGTCCACCCATTGTGTGGGAGCAGAAAAAAAGAGTAATGTCCACCCATTGTGTGGGAGCAGAAAAAAAGAGTAATGTCCACCCATTGTGTGGGAGCAGAAAAAATAGTAATGTCCACCCATTGTGTGGGAGCAGAAAAAAGAGTAATGTCCACCCATTGTGTGGGAGCAGAAAAAAAGAGTAATGTCCACCCATTGTGTGGGAGCAGAAAAAAGAGTAATGTCCACCCATTGTGTGGGAGCAGCAAACAGTCTAAAGTTAGCCATTTGCCTTTAGCCTTTATTTGAGCAGGGTTAATTGACTATGGATAGAGCATTATACAGGAGGTCTGTTGTGATTGGAAACATTGCTACTCAGTCAGTGGGTCTTAAGATGACCCCAGACATCTTACGGCCTTCACAGCAGTACAGGGGTCTTTGGGTTTAGTGGAAGGAAGCTCCTGTCCAGGTAATCAGAGTGATAATGGAGCTTTCTAACTGATTGATAGATTGAGTTACTGTAGTTACCAGCCCCAACTGTAAAGGGCTCTGAGTCCTACAGTAGTTACATACCTGCAGTAGTAAAAGGCACCATATTCATTCTAATTCTATGGTAAAATGGCAAATATAGAATACAATATTTCTGGAATAAGGACAGTGTCTCACCCTTGACCTCTCCTGTTGATGATGTCATCTAAACTCGGACCCCTGCAGATCATGCTGTTCGACCAGGAGAACTTCCAGGGCAGAATGATGGAGATCCAGAATGAGTGCATGAACGTGTGTGACCGCGGCATGGAGAGAGTGCGCAGTATCATCGTTGAGTGCGGCCCGTAAGTGGACACATACACCTACAGGGAAAGATCACACACACACACACACACACACACACACACACACACACACACACACACACACACACACACACACACACACACACACACACACACACACACACCTACAGGGAAAGATCACACACACACACACACACCTATAGGGTATGATTACACAATCAGTAAGCGCCACTATATACACTTTCATATCTGAGATCTAACACTGATCCTGTACTCTTTCACAGTTCTTCACACTCATTTCATCCCGTCTTCTAATCCCTCTCTCCCCCATCTCCCCCTTGTGCCCCCCCTGTCTCTGATGGCCCCCCCTCTCCAGCTTTGTTGCCTTTGAGCAGACTAACTTCCGTGGGGAGATGTTCATCTTGGAGAAGGGAGAGTACCCTCGCTGGGATACCTGGAGCAACTCTTACCGTAGCGACTGCCTCATGTCTCTCAGACCCATCCGCATGGTGAGGAACACACACACACACACGTTCGCATTCACACATAGACTCATGCCAAACGCACTCTCACATTTTCACACACACATTCCCAACATGACAATGACAAAGGAGTTTGCAAAAGCAAAAACATCTGGTGACCAGGGCTAATACAGTAGCTAGTGGAATTAACCTCCAACACTGTACCCTGACATTCTCTCTCTTTCCTCCCCTTCCTTCCCTCTCTCCCTCCTTCCCTCATCAGGACAGCATGGAGCACAAGATCTGTCTGTTTGAGCTCTCTGACTTCAAGGGCAATAAGATGGAGATCCAGGAGGATGACGTGCCCACCCTCTGGGCGCACGGCTTCACTGACAGGGTGGGCAGCGTGAGGGTGCCTGGCGGAGTGTGAGTACACACACACACACACACACACATGCACTCATGCTTATACGCACACACCACATCTATATTTATATGAATCACAGCAGTAGGGCTACTCTGCTGCTGAGAACCTGGTTAAATAAACTGACAAATCATCAGCTATATCAGTGATAAAGCTCATGTCTGCAGGAGAAGCTAGAAATAGAGTAGTAATACATTAGCAGCAGTATAGTGACATATGGCCCAGAGCCTAAGGCAGAGATGCAGGTCCCTTGCCTTGTGTCTACAACAAGGGAAGTATTCAGTCAGTCATGGGGAGGACTGTGTCATGTTTGTGTGTCATAAAATATCAAAGGTACATTTATGACTGTAGAACTCCATTATATGACTTCATTTTAATCTAAAAACAGCCTAGAAATACTATAAATCTAAATATACGGTAACTAAACTAAACTGATCCTCTCTATCTCCTCCTCTCTCCAGGTGGGTGGGTTACCAGTACCCCGGATACAGAGGCTACCAGTACCTGTTTGAGTGTGGTGACTACAGACACTACAACGAGTTCTGTGCCTTCCAGCCCCAGATCCAGTCCATGCGTCGCGTCAGGGACATGCAGTTCCATCAGCGTGGTTGCTTCAACCTCACTTCCGCCACCAAGTGAGTGAACTCTGGTGGACGGACACTGTAACTGCAGCCAGCCCTCCCTCACTCAACCCGCTCAACAGGCTTTTTATTTCTCCAACCCTATCCCTCCTTTCCTTCCCTTCACCCACCCTCATCCCTCCATCCTAAAGGGATAGAATGACAGCATCGTACCAACTTGAACAACCTCAATGACTTTTTATGATGCCAAATAATAAACATGTTTTGAAAAACTTGAACTCCTTTTGCCTGGACTACTTTTATTCAGAGCCTGTGGCAACATTTTTACCACAGCATTTTGTGCTTTACTGTCTTTCTCTGTTTGTTATTCACTGTTTATTTCTCTATCTTCCCTTATGTCTGTCTGACTGCTTTCTCCCATGTTTTGTCTTTCTCGGTCTCTCCCTCCTTCACTGTGTCCATCTCTCTCTCTCTTCCTTCTGTCCCTCACCTCTCCATCTGTCCTGTTAGACTGAGAAAGGACCATCTGATTAGCGAGGGGTTAAAGGTTGAACACAGCCCCTCTCACCACTGACAGACAGCACAGTCCCCCTGTCTCTAAGCTATAGATTGAACAGTTGAAATGATTATTACCTAACCATGAGGATGCATGTAGATAAAGCTTGTATAAGGTTATTCAATGGGACCTTGAAATGTGTTTCCTATCTAGAGCTATGACGTAGGAGTTATGGTCAGTTTATGACAAAACACAAAATTTGACAAATATGAGGGAATTAAAATGTTCACCTTTGAGTTTTGGCCAATGGTCCCATAAAATGACCAAACAAAAAGATGTAGACATGATAAATCATCATTAAAATAGGAAAATGATGAAATGAGCTAATTTTAGGTTACAACAGAGCATCCGGTTGTTTTAACATCAACCAGTTCTGCAACAAACATCTGCCGCTATACTGATGTAAACATGTAGCTAAATAATTCTGATAAGAAATTTAGGCTACCTCACCTTCTTGACCTACCCTAAATTAATCCAGTTGACTCTCCAATAGGAAAATATGTTTCTCCTTGCTCCCTCAGAACAACAGATCTATACGTTCTTTATTTCAAAGGGATATTGTATCTATTCCTTATGTCACAACTTACTGGAATACATTTGTCAATAATATCTGTTGGAAAAAGCTCTGGTTATTACCACACAAATACCTGCTTGTTAACAAGGTCAGAGGTCTCTTTCAGAATGATCCTTAAGTATTACCCTGCAAATCATTACCTGAAGAAACTCAGAAAAGACATTAGCATAAACTGTACATTTTGTGTTGAGCATCCAGAAACAGTTTTGCATTATCTACATGTAAAGAAATTATGGAAAGATATTCACAGTTTTATAATTGTTAATATTCTTGATGACTTTTGTTTGTTACGGGAGAAGGTGCTACTCGGTTACCTTAACCATAATAAATATAAAGAAAAACAATTTTACCTCATAAATCTAACTGTGCTAATGGAAAAAATGTAATATTCATAAATGTAAATTCACTAAGAAAAAAACACTCTTCCGTGTTTTCTATAAGGAATTCGAGCAGTACATTAAGACCATTCTACATTCTTCTAATACGAAAGCTGTGACAGCAATCAATATGTGTGTATCTTTTAAGGTCTTTGTATAATCTGTCATTTGTTGTACCCCCTAGCAAATGTTATCATTGTCTGGTTGTATACTGGTTAATCTGCAATAAAAAATATATATATTTTAAAGAAATGCAGGCTACATAACCATAACAAAAAGTGCAGACGTCACTCGAACTATGTCACGTGGGTTGATAGCGACTCCAGCTGTCTGGTTTCAAGCAGCAAGTCAAGCATAAACAACATGGCAGCACTCTTCAAAGCTGGAAAAGGTCAGTATACAATCAATACACAAACTATTGAAAAATGCTAATTTGTCTCTCGAATACAAAGGGATATTGTACTTATTTTGTTTGTTGATCCTTCGACAATGAATAGACTGACAGTCATGTGCCGGGGTGCTAGCTACATTACTCGGCGAGTAGCTTATGCTAGTATTTGGTAATGAGCTAGCTAGCTAGCTAAAGACCAATGCTAAGTAACGACAGCTAGTTGCATATCGAGCGTTTAGTTGGCTTCTTAGCTAGCTAACCACCCCCAAAAACGATTCACAGCTTTTATGCATTACTAGAATGCTGCATTTGCAATGGCAGTAAATTAGTATGGCTTTCGTTGAGCTAGTAATAGCTTTCAAGGCATTTGAACTTGAATGGGGTTAAGTAAGGACTGCAACCAGTTAACGTTAAGTAACCATTGTTTGCACTGACTTTTGTTGGGTGGTTAGCTATGTAATACACATATTGTAATTAATCTATTCGCATTTCAATGTATTCGTTGTCCACCCAAGTGTTTTCTCGGGCAAGCGCTCGCACTGGGATAAAGGTTAAAAGCGAGAGGACAGAGGTGACCTTTCACCTACACTGAACAAGAATATAAACTCAACATGTTTCATGCTTGAAATAAAATATCCCACACATTTTCCATATGAACAAAATCTTATTTCTCTTAAATGTTGTGTACAAATGTGTTTACATACTTGTTAGTGAGCATTTCTCCTTTGCCAACATAATCCATCAACCTGACTGGTGTGGCATATCAAGAAACTGAATTAACAGCACGATCATTACACAGATGCACCTTGTTCTGGGGACAATAAAAGGCCACTCTAAAATGTAGTTTTGTCACACAACCCAATGCCACAGATGTCTCAAGTGTTGAGGAAGTGTGCAATTGCCATGCTGACTGCAGGAATGTTCACCAAAGCTGTTGCCAGAGAACTGAATGTTAATTTCTCTACCATAAACTGACATCCAACCACTTCACAACCACAGACCATGTTTATGGTGTTGTGTGGGTGAGCAGTTTGCTGATGTCAATGTTGTGAACAAGGTGCCCCATGGTGGACTTATGGTATGGGCAGGCATGAGCTATGGACAACAAACACATTAGCTTTTTATCGACAGAAATATTAATGCACAGAGAGAACGTGATGAGATCCTGAGGCCCATTGTCGTGCCATTCATCCGCTGCCATCAACTCATGTTTCAGCATGATAATGCGCAGCTCCATGTCAAAAGGATCTGTACACAATTCCTGGAATCTGAAAATGTCCCAGTTCTTCCATGACCTGCATACTCACCAGATATGATATCTGTTCAGTATGTTTGGGATGCTCTGGATAGACGTTTATGACGGTGTGTTCCAGTTCCCGACAATATCCAGCAACTTCGCACAGCCATTGAAAAGGAGTGGAACAACATTCCACAGGCCACAACCAACAGACTATTCAACTCTATGCAAAGGAGATGTGTCGTGCTGCATAAGACAAATGGTGGTGACACCCTGTTAGAGCCGATTTGGACATATTTGTATAAAAGACCGAACATATGGAGCTCCATGTATATTTGTGTAAATATTTTAAATATTAATGTAAATGATGAAATATTAGGTACGTACCTTTATGATTTATATTTATCCGATTGAGATATATTAATTTGTTGTTAGTGTAACTCGGCCATTTGGCCTCCCCTCTTGCCTGTTCATTGTATTTACATTTACATTTACGTCATTTAGCAGACGCTCTTATCCAGAGCGACTTACAAATTGGTGCATTCACCTGACATCCAGTGGAACAGCCACTTTACAATAGTGCATCTAAATCTTTTAGGGGGGTGGTGAGAAGGATTACTTATCCTATCCTAGGTATTCCTTAAAGAGGTGGGGTTTCAGGTGTCTCCGGAAGGTGGTGATTGACTCCGGTGTCCTGGCGTCGTGAGGGAGTTTGTTCCACCATTGGGGGGCCAGAGCAGCGAACTGAGCGGGAACTGTACTTCCTCAGTGGTAGGGAGGCGAGCAGGCCAGAGGTGGATGAACGCAGTGCCCTTGTTTGGGTGTAGGGCCTGATCAGAGCCTGGAGGTACTGAGGTGCCGTTCCCCTCACAGCTCCGTAGGCAAGCACCATGGTCTTGTAGCGGATGCGAGCTTCAACTGGAAGCCAGTGGAGAGAGCGGAGGAGCGGGGTGACGTGAGAGAACTTGGGAAGGTTGAACACCAGACGGGCTGCGGCGTTCTGGATGAGTTGTAGGGGTTTAATGTGGTAAGTGTGTTAGGATAAAGGCAGGAAGTTGGGCCTTCGGGAGAGGGAGTCCTTGCTAGATGCGGGAGCGGTATAGTTTTTTGACCATACAGACATACAGACATCTCATAATATGTATTTTCCATATAAAGTCATCTATGCTTTAAGTTGATTGGAGAATCATTTATTTGTTAGATATAAGAAGAATAAACATTTTTGTTGCACCATATCCCTGGATGTCATGGAATGTTTGGCCGTTTGGAAACCTTGAGTGTGGACTGTATGCGTACCAAACAACCCCGCTTCAGGCTTGGGCAGTGGCTATGGTAAAGACGAAAGGAAGCCACTACACACCCCTACCTTTTTTTTAAAGGTATCTGTGACCAACAGATGCATATCTGTATTCCCAGTCATCTAAAATCCATAGGTTAGGGCCTAATGAATTTATTTTAATTGACTGATTTCCTTTTATATGAACTGTAACTCTTAGACATTGTTGAATGTTGCGTTTTATTTTTGTTCAATATAGTGAACTTCTTCGGGATCGGTGTCCGTCCATGGGACAGTTGCGCTAATGTAGGCTAATGCAATTAGCATTAGTAAGTAGCAAGAACATTTCCCAGGACATATCTGATATTGGCAGAAAGCTTTAACAAGGATTTATCTAACTGTCCAATTTACAGTAGCTATTACAGTGAGAGAATACCATGCTATTGTTTGAGGAGCGTGCACAATTTTGAACATAAAAGTTATTTAATAAACAAATTAGGCACATTTGGGAAGTCTTGATACAACATTTTGACCAGAAATACAATGGTTCATTGGATCAGTCTAAAACGTTGCACATACACTGCTGCCATCTAGTGGCCAAAATCTAAATTTCACCTGGGCTGGAATAATACATTATGCCATTTCTCTTGCATTTCAAAGATGGTAGCTTTTACCAGATATATTGTGTTATATTCTCCTACATTCCTTTCACATTTCCACAAAGTTCAAAGTGTTTCCTTTCAAATGGTACCAAGAATATGCATATCCTTGCTTCAGGTCCCGAGCTACAGGCAGTTAGATTTGAGTATGTAATTTTAGGCTAAAAATGTTTTTAAATGGGTGGATCCTTTTAACAGCCAACCAATATAAATTGATATAAGCGATGTATTATTTACTTCTTGAGGGAATTTGCAAAGTTAAATGACTAGTCATTTGCTACTGAATAATCTTTTTAGTTTACAAGTCACAGCCTACTTTCATCCAGGGCCTCTCTTTTATTTTATTTTACTAGGTAAGTTGACTGAACATATTCTCATTTTCAGCAACGACCTGGGGAATAGTTACAGGGGAGAGGAGATGAATGAGCCAATTGTAAACTGGGGATAATTAGGTGACTATGATGGTTTGAGGGGCAGATTGTGAATTTAGCCAGGACACTGGGGATAACACCCTACTCTTAAAATAAGTGCCATGGGATCTTAAGTTACCACAGAGTCAGGACACCCCATTTAGCATCCCATAGACAGCACCCTACACAGGACAATGTCCCCAATCACTCCCCTGGGGCATTGGGATAGTTTTTTTAGACCAGAGGAAAGAGTGCCTCCTACTGGCCCTCCAACACCACTTCCAGCAGCATCTGGTCTCCCAACCAGGACCAACCCTGCTGAGCTTCAGAAGCAAACCAGCAGTGGGATGCAGGGTGGTATGCTGCTGATATTAACGTTACCTAATGATGATGATGCATGTTGATAATCTTCATGTCCAGTCTCCAACCTTTACCCCACCGGCAGGGTGTTGTCAGTGTGGCGAGATTTAGCTAGACAGTTATGTATTGTGGATGGTACTGTGTGTGTGGGTGCCAGGGACGTCACCAGGACCTTGCTTTTGGGGCCCTGAATCTTTTGCGATGGTGTACATGTATTTATTTTTGTAGTCAACTGAATGTGCCGCTTAGTTAATAATGCTATGGTTACGTGACACTCACAAAGTCATCCAACCGTTATAATCAAGGGTGTTGTGCTGCCAGTGCGCAGTGGAGTGATGCTTCGCCACTTCTCAGAATGGTACTTTTTCGCAAGATCACTTAATGATTAATGAATATTGTGCATAACAAACCTAATATAATAGCATAGATAATGTCAGGCTACTGTTATACCAAAAACACCACATCTTTTCTTATGACAATTTAGGATGATTGTGCTGAAATGTAGATTTTTTTTTTTTTCCTCAAACACAACTCAACAGCATGCGCTATATGCTAAAATATTATTTGATTTAAACTAAATAAAGTTGTTGTGTTTAACTCTATCTGTGCTAAAATTCTGTTAAACAATAGTTAGGCTACTTAGCCTACATCATTCAAGATCTAAAACTTTTGACCGGTAGTGTAAATTTTGAACACCTACTCATTCAAGGGTTTTTCTTTATTTTTACCATTTTCTACATTGTAGAATAATAGTGAAGACATCGAAACTATGAAATAACACATATGGAATCTAACCAAAAAAGTGCAAAACAAATCAAAATATATTTGAGATTCTTCAAAAAGCCACCCTTTGTCTTGATGACAGCTTTGCACTCTCTTGACATTCTCTCAACCAGCTTCACCTGGAATGCTTTTCCAACAGTGTCAAAGGAGTTCCCACATGCTGAGCACTTGTTGGCTGCTTTTCTCCCAGTCCATGTGGCTGAAAAACATCCCCACAGCATGATGCTGCCACCACCATGCTTCACCGTAGGGATGGTGCCAGGTTTCCTCCGGACATGACGCTTAGCATTCAGGCCAAAGAGTCCAGTCTTGGTTTCATCAGAACAGAGAATCTTGTTTCTCATGGTCTGAGAGTCCTTTTGGTGCCTTTTGGCAAACTCCAAGTGGGCTGTCGTGCCTTTTACTGAAGAGTGGCTTCCATCTGGCCACTCTACCATAAAGTCCTGATTGGCAGAATGCTGCAGAGATGGTTGTCCTTCTGGAAGTTTCTCCCATCTCCACAGAGGAATTCTGGAGCTCCGTCAGGGTTCTTGGCCACCTCCCTTACCCTGATCCACCTCCCAGGCCCTAATCCCCTGATTGCTCTGTTTGGCCGGGTGGACAGCTCTAGGACGAGTCTTGGTGGTTCCAAACTTCTTCCATTTAAGAATGATGGAAGCCACTGTGTTCTTGGATACCTTCAATGCCTGTAGACATTTTTTGGTACCCTACCCCAGATCTGTGCCTCGACTCAATCCTGTCTCTGAGCTCTACGGACAATTATTTCAACTTCATGGCTTGGTTTTTCCTCTGACATGCACTGTTAACTGTGGGACTTTTTTTCATTGGCCTAATGCTATTGGTGTCATTTATGCTTTGGGTCATTCATTTTATTGATCTCTATGTCAATGTCAGTAACTTGTCATTTAGGTAATTTGTGTGGTATATAAAATATTATTGTATTGTCTTCAGTCATGTAAAATGATCTAGCGTTACAATTCTTTTAGAAAAGGCAAACATTTTTCTCTGACCTGCAAACCCCTTAGCCCCTGGTCTTCGGGACTGATCCCTGAATGGTATGAAACTCTGGTGACGGCCCTAGTGCGTGTGTGTTGGGTCTATTTACAATGATTGGTTGTCACTCAGGGTCGACCTGGGCAGTTGTATTCATGTAACACTGTCTAACAGTCGAGTTATGATGTTGTGAATTCATGCTAGACGTGAGCAGCTCTTACAATACTAAAGCCTCTCTCTCTGTCTTTCTCCCCCTTTCCAGCCCTGGGCCTGTGTGTCAGTGGCTGTAGGTCTCTGTCCTCTCTAGCTGAGCTACCAGAGATGCACCAGATGATGAGACAAACCTGTAGAGACTACGCAGACAGAGAGCTGGGTCCTATAGCTGGCAAACTTGATAAGGAACACCTCTTCCCAGCGCAACAGGTACACACACACTAGTGATGCTTGGGTAGACTCAACCTACAGTCCCGGGGGTTTTAGGTATGAGTAATTGAGTCCTCGATTGGATGTCAAAACTCGATCTTTGACCAGAGGGGATAAAAAGAATCCAATAAAATACTGAAACTATTTGGTGGAATGGGCTTTGTGGATTGCCCCCCCCCCCCATTGTCTTGAAGGAAATGTTAATTTGCTTTCCTTAGTGTTCCACTTGTACATTTGCATTTGCGGGGCACAACAAAAAAGAATCCAAGGCAACACAGTTCTTCTCCCTAAATTCCCTTTCCCCTCCATATCTCTTTCACTCATTTGCGTTCCGACAACTCCCTCTACACACACCTGCTGAATTTGCACACATTCTCCTGTTAGGCCTACAGAAATGCCTATACAAACAGTGTGCGTAAATGGCTCTGAAGGGATACACAATCTACACTCCTTGCCAAATGAAGACAGTTTTATCACAAATTCACAATGGACTGGTTGATTTGAAGTAGGTAAATATGTGTTCCAACAACAAGCTGCAGTTTTGGAATAATTGCATCCCGTCTAATTTCTGCTTTGGCTACCTTGCGAACTGCTAGTGCCAATTAGCCCAGGCTATAACCTCCATAAACATAGACAGGTTCCACACTGAAAATATGTACAAATATTTGTTTTATTAAAACGGAGCGTATTTTCATCAGAATCATTACGCCTACTCACCAAATAGATGTCATCGCCACAATTCATCACCATGCAGTGTTCAATGAGGAATTGCTAGTACTCAGTCAAACGTCAAAAGCCCATCGCTACTCTTGGTTATATCCGCCGGAATGGTGGGAATAGGGTCATGAAATATTGTGTGGGTGGCAGGCAGGTTGAAAAATGGGAAAAATGCATAAAAAATGCATAATTCTTGTGCAGTTCATATCTATAGGCTAAATTGAAGTTTTTCATTATTCGTATGTCATTAGTGCGTAAGCCTAAGCTTCAGAGCCTGACTGTACGAGTGCCAAATACATGCCATTCGCCAAATGCTTTTTGAAACTTGCGCAGGGAAGCTCCATATGCGTGTTTATCATATCCAGGGTCTTGACCTGACTGCAGTTTGGCGTCGTAACAGACTTCAGTGGGCAAATGCTCACCTTTGATGGCCATTGGGACGCTGGAGAAGAGTGCTCTTCACGATTGACAGCTGGTTTCAACTGTACCGGACAGATGGCAGACATCGTTTGTGGGCAAGCGGTTTGCTGATGTTAACGTTGTGAACAGAGTTCCCCATGGTGGGGTTATGGTATGGGCAGGCAGGCAGGCAGGCATAAACAAACTACGGGCAACAAACACAATTGCATACTCACCAGACATGTCACCCATTGAGCATGTTTGGGATGCTCTGGATCAACATTTACGAAAGCATGTTCCAGTTCCTGCCAATATCCAGCAACTTCAAACATCCATTGAAGAGGAGAGGGTCAACATTCCACAGACCACAATCAACAGGCTGATCAACTAGATGCGAAGGAGATGTCGTGCTGCATGAGGCAAATGGTGATCACACCAGATACTGACTGATTCACTCCCCTACGTTTTTTTTTAAGGTATCTGTGACTATTTCTCAGTCATTCGAAATCCATAGATTAGGGCCTAATGAATTTATTCCGATTGACTGATTTCCTTATATACTGAAACTCAGTCAAATCTTAATTGTTGCATTTATATTTTTGTTGTTTATTAACTCCTGCAGAATGAAACACTTTTGCATTACTGATACACCAAATCTACATTTTGAACAGGAGTGGAGAAATATGAATAATTTATTTCAGGATCTTAAAGGTCATGACAGTCAATTATGTTTGGGTGATATTTGGTTGAAACCAGATTAAAAATATGCTGACCAAAGTATGACAAATGACAGTTGCTTTTACATTGATCATAAAGTTACTGAGGCGGATTATTAAGGGGATAGGGTGACATCACCCTAACTCATTTTAATACACCTATGGTAAGATCATATTCTCTTACCTAATTTAAATAAGTAGTACCGCCTTGTAACCAACACTGGAGAAGGTGTATTTGATGAGTGTCATGGTTTATATAGCTAGGTAGCTACTCTACAGATGCCAAAATTTGACTGTTGGGTGTCAGCAAATATAATTAAAAGTTTACACTATTTATCTATGGCAGAGACCCTTGTGTCTTCTTTCATCTGTGTCTGGTTTTAGCTAGTTACTGGCTAGCTAGGTCTTCAGCCAGCATTGAACAAAGGGGGGAAGTGTCGTTCAAAACTCTGACACAGTTGTCATGTCAACACATCCGTCAGTGCTCCTGTGAACTGTATCATAAGTGACATGCCAAATGGGAGATGTATAAAAGAAAAAGTGATGCAATTTCAATGTTGTACGAGTTTCTTTGTGTATCACCAAATTGGCTTGAGATTATTTTGTTGCCACATTGCTCATTTCATCCAAGTTTCTTGACATAGGCCTTTCAAACATCTGCCAGTCAAGGCAAGCTTAGATATAAGCTTCCCGCCCACTCAGCCTGTCTTTTCAAACTTCCTGGTAGTTAGCCATGGAAGAAAGTATTTCTCTAACCCCCCCCCAAAAAAAAAAATATGGGTGATATTTTAGTCACTCAAAAGGCTAATTTACATGGGAATCAGAATGACTGTTCTGGGCCTTTTTAAAATAATGCATGTGTGGTTAGGGAGCGTCTGTAAAGATGCTATCTTTATCAGAATCCTAAAATCCGATAGTATTTAAACCACATAGTATGCATGCATCTAAGCCAAACTGAAATCTTATCAGAAACATGTTGGGTCGTTTTCACAGCTTTTAATTTCCTTAAAAGTGGTAAAACCGATGTCATTTGGTAATTTTGCACAGTAAATCTTTCCTGTTTTGGGGGCTTGTTGCATTTCCTCCCCAATGCCTAAACGTCTGCTGCGGAAGAGAAGCATAGATGATAAAAATCGAATAAAATTGTGTTCCTAGAACTTTACAGATGTCAACTACACTTAACAAAAATATAAGATTTTGCTGCATTACAGTTCATATAAGGTCTGATGCTATTTTGAAAGCCAAGAAGAAAATTAAATATAAAGTACATTACAATGATATATTTAACTTTAACTGAATGCTGAGTTAAGGCTGCCAGGACAGACCAGATACAACTTAAATTAGCACTGAGGTGTGAAATAAAAGGTGTTGAAGCCTTTGGACCCAACAAGTGGCAGGAGTCTTTGAAGTGTCCTCTGAAGCTCCCTCCTGCTGTTCAAAGACCATTCACTGGCATTTTCTACAAGAAATCTGCCTCCAGAAATGAACATTTCTCCCAAGTGGGAGTCATACCTACTCCTGTTTTGTATTCGTGTTACCTGATTAAATTGCTGTACAATATGATCTTGTTGCCATCTGATGCACATTCAGATGTATAAATCAGCACTGCAGAGCTCTCCCTGCCCTCTGCCGTGCCCTGATAGTATTAATGCTGATGTTATCTGGAAATGTGCATGTACACCCTGGCCCATCTACAGTTGCTTGCCCCAATTTTGACTTGTGCTCTGATATCTGATTCACTGATTTCTGCTCTCGTAAAAGCCTGGGTTTTCTGCACGATAACACTCGAAGCTTATTACCTAAAATGGGTTAATTGAAAGTGTGGGTTCACAGCTCCAATCCAGAAGTGCTGGTCATTATTGAGATGTGTTTTCTGGTTATAACCTTTTTCGGCATGACAGATCTTCCAAAGGTGGGGGATTGGTAAACTTTACCAAGGATCATCTTCAGTGCGCAGTTGTCTTCACCAAGTCTGTCTTATGCATGCCACCCGTTAGATAAAATACGGAACGGTTCCGTATTTCACTGAAAGAATAAACGTCTTGTTTTCGAGATGATAGTTTCCGGATTCGACCATATTAATGACCTAAGGCTCGTATAACTAAGTCTATGATTTGATAGAGCAGTCTGAGCGGTGGTAGGCACCAGCAGGCTCGTAAGCATTCATTCAAACAGCACATTCGTTCGTTTTGCCAGCAGCTCTTCGTTGTGCTTCAAGCATTGTGCTGTTTATGACTTCAAGCCTATCAACTCCCGAGATTAGGCTGGTATAACCGATGTGAAATGGCTAGCTAGTTAGCGGGGTGCGTTTCAAACGTCACTCGCTCTGAGACTTTGAGTGGTTGTTCCCCTTGCTCTGCAAGGGCCGCGGCTTTTGTGGAGTGATTGGTAACGCTGCTTCGAGGGTGGCTGTTGTCTGTGTTTCTAGTTCGAGCCCAGGTAGGAGTGAGGAGAGGGACGGAAGCTATACTGTTACATTGGCAATACTATAGTGCCAATAAGAACATCCAATAGTCAAAGGTATATGAAATACACTGTTTTACAGCCTGTGTTTGTAATGGCTACTCAGTGAAATAACCGGTCAGAGGCCGAGCAATTGCCGTACCAGTCAGTGATGCAACCAGTCAGGCAGGATGCTCTCAATGTTGCAGCTAAAGAACCTTTTGAGGATCTCAGGACTCATGCCAAATCTTTTTAGTTTCCTGAGGGGGAATAGGCTTTGTCGTGCCCTCTTCACGACTGTCTTCGTGTGTTTGGACCATTCTAGTTTTGTTGATGTGGACACCGAGGAACTTGAAGCTCTCAACCTGCGCCACTACAGCTCTGTCGACGAGATTGGGGGCGTGCTCGGTCCTCCTTTTCCTGTAGTCCACAATCCTCTCCTTAGTCTTGGTTACGTTGAGAGATAGGTTGACACCACACGGCCAGGACTCTGACCACCTCCCTATTGGCTGTCTGGTCATTGACTTGGCCAAAACTTTTGATACAGAAGACCATTCCATTCTTGTAGGCCGGCTAAGGAGTATTAGTGTCTCTGAGGGGTCTTTGGCCTAGTTTGCTAACTACCTCTCTCAAAGAGTGCAGTGTATAAAGTCAGAAAATCTGCTGTCTCAGCCACTGCCTGTCACCAAGGGAGTACCCCAAGGCTCGGTCCTAGGCCCCACGCTCTTTTCAATTTACATCAACAACATAGCTCAGGCAGTAGGAGGCTCTCATCCATTTACAGTGGGGCAAAAAAGTATTTAGTCAGCCACCAATTGTGCAAGTTCTCCCACTTCAAAAGATGAGGCCTGTAATTTTCATCATAGGTACACTTTAACTATGACAGACAAAATTATTTTAAAAAAATCCAGAAAATCACATTGTAGGATGTATAATGAATTTATTTGCAAATTATGGTGGAAAATAAGTATTTGGTCAATAACAAAAGTTTATCTCAATACTTTTGTTTTTATACCCTTTGTTAGCAATGACAGAGGTAAAACGTTTTCTGTAAGTCTTCAAGGTTTTCACACACTGTTGCTGGTATTTTGGCCCATTCCTCCATGCAGATCTCCTCTGGAGCAGTGATGTTTTGGGGCTATTGCTGGGCAACACGGACTTTCAACTCCCTCCAAAGATTTTCTATGGGGTTGAGATCTGGAGACTGGCTAGCCCACTCCAGGACCTTGAAATGCTTCTTGTGTTTTGGGATCATTGTCATGCTAAAAGACCCAGCCACGTTTCATCTTCAATGCCCTTGCTGATGGAAGGAGGTTTTCACTCAAAATCTCACGATACATGGCCCCATTCATTCTTTCCTTTACACGGATCAGTCGTCCTGGTCCCTTTGCAGAAAAACAGCCCCAAAGCATGATGTTTCCACCCCCATGCTTCACAGTAGGTATGGTGTTCTTTGGATGCAACTCGGCATTCTTTGTCCTCCAAACACAACGAGTTGAGTTTTTACTAAAAAGTTATATTTTGATTTCATCTGACCATATGACATTTTCCCAATCTTCTTCTGGATCATCCAAATGCTCTCTAGCAAACTTCAGACGGGCCTGGACATGTACTGGCTTAAGCAGGGGACACGTCTGGCGCTGCAGGATTTGAGTCCCTGGCGGCGTAGTGTGTTACTGATGGTAGGCTTTGTTACAATGGTCCCAGCTCTCTGCAGGTCATTCACTAGGTCCCCCCCGTGTGGTTCTGGGATTTTTGCTCACCGTTCTTGTGATCATTTTGACCCCACGGGGTGAGATCTTGCGTGGAGCCCCAGATCGAGGGAGATTATCAGTGGTCTTGTATGTCTTCCATTTCCTAATAATTGCTCCCACAGTTGATTTCTTCAAACCAAGCTGCTTACCTATTGCAGATTTAGTCTTCCCAGCCTGGTGCAGGTCTACAATTTGGTTTCTGGTGTCCTTTGACAGCTCTTTGGTCTTGGCCATAGTGGAGTTTGGAGTGTTACTGTTTGAGGTTGTGGACAGGTGTCTTTTTATACTGATAACAAGTTCAAACAGGTGCAATTAATACAGGTAACGAGTGGAGGACCGAGGAGCCTCTTAAAGAAGAAGTTATAGGTCTGTGAGAGACCGAAATCTTGCTTGTTTGTAGGTGACCAAATACTTATTTTCCACCATAATTTAAAAAAAATTCAATCCTACAATGTGATTTTCTGGATTTTTTTCTCATTTTGTCTGTCATAGTTGAAGTGTACCTATGATGAAAATTACAGGTCTCTCATATTTTTAAGTGGGAGAACTTGCACAATTGGTGGCTGACTAAATACTTTTTTTCCCCCACTGTATATGCAGATGATAGTCTTATACTCAGCTGGCCCCTCCCTGGAATTTGTGTTGAATGCTCTATAGCAAAGCTTTCTTAGTATCCAACAAGCTTTCTCTGCCCTTAACCTTGTTCTGAAAACCTTCAAAACAAAGGTCTTGGTTTGGTAATAAGAATGCCCCTCTTCCCACAGGTGTGATGACTACCTTAAGCTCTAAATCCTGAGGTAGTAACCTCATTCAAGTACTTGGGAGTATGGCTAGATGGTGCACGGTTCTTCTCTCAGCACATATCAAAGCAGGCTAAAGTTAAATCTAGACTTGGTTTCTTCTATCGTAATCGCTCCTCTTTCACCCTAGCTGCCAAACTGCCCCTGATTCAGATGACCATCCTACCCATGCTAGATTACTGAGACATAATTCATAGACCGGCAGGTAAGGGTGCTCTAGAGTGGCTAGATGTTCTTTACCATTCTGCCATCAGATTTGCCACCAATGCTCCTTATAGGACACATCACTGCACTCTATACTCCTCTGTAAACTGGTCATCTCTGTATACCTGTCGCAAGACTCACTGATTGATGCTTATTTATAAAACCCTCTTTGGCCTCACTCCCCCCTATCTGAGATATCTACTGCAGCCCCCATCCTCCACATACAACACCCGTTCTGCCAGTCACATTCTGTTCAAGGTCCCCAAGGCACACACTGGGTCGCTCCTCTTTTCAGTTCGCTGCAGCTAGCGACTGGAACGAGCTGCAACAAACACTCGAACTGGACAGTTTTATCTCCATCTCTTCATTCAAAGACTCAATCATGCTTTGTGTGATGTATTGTTGTCTCGACCTTCTTGCCCTTTGTGCTGTTGTCTGTGCCCAATAATGTTTGTACCATGCTGTGTTGTATGTGTTGCTGCCTTGCTATGTTATCTTAAGTCTCTCTTTATGTAGTGTTGTCTCTCTTGTTGTGATGTGTTTTGTCCTATTTCTATTTTTAATCGCAGCCACCGTCCCCGCAAGAAGCCTTTTGGTAGGCCGTCATTGTAAATAAGAATTTGTTCTTAACTGACTTGCCTAGTTAAATAAGGAAATCAGTCAATTGAAATAATAATAATAAATTCATTAGGCCCTATTCACATGACTCGGCAGGGGTGCAGACATAGGTGGGCCTGGGAGGGCATAGGCCCACCCACTTGGGAGCCATGCCCGGCCAATCAGAATAAGCTTGATTACAGACAAATACTCCTGAGCACCCATTTCTGAGGCAGCTTATTGTAGAGAAATTGACAAATTCTCTGGAAACAGCTCTGGTGGACATTCCTGCACTAAGCATGTCAATTGCACGTTCCCTCAAAATATGAGATATCTGTGGCATTGTGTTGCGTGACAAAACAACACATTTTAGAGTGGCCTTTTATTGTGTCCAGCACAAGGTGCACCTGTGTAATGACCATGCTGTTTAATCGGCTTCTTGATATGCCTGTCAGGTGGATGGTTTATCTTGACAAAGGATATATTATGTATTTATATTATATTTACTTTCTACATTCTGGTAAGCAAAGGCTTATTTAGTCTTCTAGGGCAGTAATGACAGATGAGAAGCTGCATGTTTCTCTAATGCATCCATGTGTGTGTTTCTACAGGTGCGAGAGCTGGGTGCTATGGGGGTGATGGCTATCGAGGTTCCTGAGGCGCTGGGAGGAGCAGGAATGGACTACCTGGCCTACTCTCTGGCCGTGGAGGAGATCAGTAGGGGCTGCGGCAGTACTGGATGTGTGGTCTCGGTCAACAACGTACGTAAGGGTGTGTGTGTTTTATGTTGTCGCTGTATCTAACACTGATACTAAAGGGTATGTGTGTGTAGTCTTTGTACATAGGGCCAATATTGAAGTTTGGAACACAGAAGCAGAAGGAACAGTGGATCACTCCCTTTACGACTGGAGAGAAAGTTGGCTGCTTCGCTCTGAGTGAACCAGGTACACCACAGACGCACACAACACACACTGTGCCCCAGGGCCCTCCATTTACTACTACACTCCAACTAGGGAAGATGAGTGGTTGTTGATTCTCTCTCTTTCTCTCCCCCATCTGTGTAGGTAATGGTAGTGATGCAGGGGCAGCGTCTACGTTAGCCAGACAGGAGGGAGAGGAGTGGGTGTTGATTCTCTCTCTTTCTCTCCCCCATCTGTGTAGGTAATGGTAGTGATGCAGGGGCAGCGTCTACGTTAGCCAGACAGGAGGGAGAGGAGTGGGTGTTGAACGGGACTAAAGCCTGGATTACCAACAGCTGGGATGCTTCGGCTACTGTTATATTCGCTACCACTGACAAGTCACTCAAACACAAGGTTAGATACACCGTTGTTGGAGTTGAGTCGGTGAAACTCCCTATATTCCTTCTTCTCTCACTCGCTCACTCTCTCTGTTTCTGAGTATTTTGATATTATAATAAATGTAACTTATACATGCGTTTCAGTGTGTTGTCCCCCCCCCATAGGGTATCAGTGCATTCCTGGTGCCCATGCCCCATCCTGGCCTGTCCCTGGGGAAGAAGGAGGACAAGCTGGGCATCAGAGCAACCTCCACGGCCAACCTCATCATGGAGGACTGTAGGATACCCCTGGGCAACATGCTGGGGCCACGAGGATCTGGCTTCAAGATAGCCATGGTCGGTTTATAGGTGGGGGTGGGGTGTTGGTTGTGTGTGTGCATAGTCGATGTGAGTGATGATGTGCTTGTCTGTGTGTACTGACCCCCTCTCACAGCAAACCCTGGACAGTGGGCGCATAGGTATAGCTTCCCAGGCCCTGGGTATTGCTCAGGCTGCTCTGGACTGTGCTGCGGACTACGCTCACAAACGCACCGCTTTCGGCGCGCCCATTGGCAAGCTGCAGGCTGTACAGGTGTGTGTATATGTAAAAGTTTGTTTAAATGTTAAGGTGTCTTTTATTAAAGTGGAACTGACCACGTTTGTACTACTTTTCAGATATGAAACAGACAATCATATCAATCAAAAAAATCTAATTCTCAGTTTATGCTACAAAGCCAACTTTATAAGATGTTTCAAAATAGTTTCTATTTGACTCAACATTCCATGACGTACACTAAGGCACTGTTGGTAGAATAGTTGGATGTAGGTCAATGCATGATTAATATAATTCACCAATAGTTCTTGGTAGTCCAAAACATATTGCTATCAGATTATAAATCCAGCTGGTCTGGAACATTGTTTGCTGCCTCCGTTCGGGATGCACTGTTTCACTTTCAATGACTCAATATGTTGGACAAAAACACATGACTGTAACGAAGGCAGGGAATGTCAATACAATCAAACTAGCAAGGTCAATGATCACAATTCAGTCATAACATCTTGCTCTGGCTAGCATTAGTTGTTGATCTTGTTGATGTGCATAACTGAAGGAGAGAGCCTACCTTTTCATGGTTGTTTGATCAAGGACTGTAAAGTTCACTAATGTAAGAGGACTCCTGTGGTATTTACATATTAGCAGAAATCCATTCAGGTGGCTTTTGGCGAATGTGTTCTCATGATCTAAAGTATCTATTGCTACTGCCTGGAAACGCACCATCCAGTGTCATGTTCTTCCTGGGGGTGTATATGCTAAAATACTGTCAGTTCCACTTGAAGTGTGTGTATCTCTATGCTTCAGTTCAAGCTGGCAGACATGGCTGTAGCTGTTGAAAGTGCTCGTCTCCTCACCTGGAAGGCTGCAATGCTAAAAGATGCCAAGAAACCCTTCACCAAGGTACACATCCCACCACACCACACACACCATCCTCTCTGTCATATTACATAACGTTGTACTTCGTCCTTCCTGTCCCCACAGGAAGCAGCGATGGCCAAACTAGCAGCGTCTGAGGCTGCTACCTTCTGCGGCCACCAGGTACGCATCAGAGAACCTGTCATGTCCTTATTTCTACAACTAGTGACTGAATCAATCAATAATCAATATGGAATTCATTGACATTTCTCAGATGCTAAACCTTTAAAAATATTTACCCCTTTTTCTCTATCTGTGGAACTAAAAGTCAATCCAGGTTCTTGGGGGAATGGGTTACGTGACAGACATGCCAGCGGAGAGGCACTACCGTGATGCGCGAATCACTGAGATCTATGAAGGCACCAGTGAGATCCAGAGACTGGTGATAGCCGGCCAGCTGCTGAAGGAGTACGCGTCATAGAGACTTGTGATTTAGACCCAAATGGTAGCCGTATATTCCCTACATAGTGCACTACTTCTGGATAGAGTCCAATGGCCAAAAGTGGTGTACTATATAGGGAATAGGGTGCCATTTCAGATTGGCTCATAACAGCTACTACACTCAGGACTGCAGTGTAGTGTTGCACAGTCTCATCAGCGCCGGTCAGCTACTGAACTGGAAGGAATGCCAGGCATGGAGACAGGCTCACACAGCTCTGGGTAGAAGTTGCCCTTAACCACACACAGATCTTGGACCAGATTGCCCAACGCCCAAATTCTAACCTCAACTGTTATGGAGAGAACATCTTTCCCTGGGCCAATGGGGAGTGACACCTACCTACCACTCCAATGGGACACCATCAGGCCAGGGTTCAGGACAACTTGCACCCCACCTCTGACTCATATTACTGCAACAATTACTAAACAATCCACGCAATTTGTTACTTTTGATATCAACATGAAGATATGCATCTTCCTTTCTGCCTTAACATTATTATCTGCCTTAAACTGATGTTATCTGGTAACATAATAGAAGTTAGTGGACTCATGTCCTCATTGTGGATAACCAGGGTGAAGATGACTAGCTCTGTCCAAATCAGACAAAAAGAAAGGTGCTGTCCTGGGTGGTGATCAGATAGAAATGTATTGTGTAGAACTGACATGTCTCTTAGACATGCTTAGTGAGGAATCATTTCAGTTCTGTTCATGCCATTTCTATCTACAATGTCCAGTATGCGGTTGCGTCCTCTTGAGCGTGTTGTCTATGTGAGGTGCAGTGCTAATTCAAGCCACACGAGGGCAGTGCAGTGTCTGGACTGTCTTGCCTTCACATGCAATGAGGGAAATCAATGGCCCTTTGAACACTTGTAACGTGCATTCCTCCCTGTTCTCTTCCTTGGAAATATTTATTCACCAAATTGGGTAGTTTTAAACAAGGATTCTACTGCTGTGGTCTAACCTCATCCTCAGGCTAGGCTGGTGGGTGAGACTAGTAGTTAGTTATCATCATGTTGGAAAATAATCAATGATTACTTCAAGCAGGGGGGAGAAATGCATTTGAGTTTTTAAACACGGACACACACCTCAGAACCTTCCTGCTGTGCCTGTTCTGATGCTGCTCTCTAGGCTGTACATTGACAATATGATATTTTGAGACTGTTATGGAACTGCAACAACTGGGAAGTGGTTTAACATGTTTGTCTCTATGGCTGTTAGTTATTAGGACTGTTGCATTGAATGTTTAATATCAGTTGTGTGATCTGTTCAGATGAAACTGAATGACGCAGCTATACAGGAGCTCTTGGGTTTCAGAAGTCTAAATGATGGGTTGTGTAGCAAATACATTTTTTTATGAGGATTCGCTACAAAGCCCATCAAGCTTGTGCCTCAAACTGCTGTTGTACATGTTTTATTGTAATATTATGGTACATAATGAAATTAAAAACACAAGATCACATGATTATTCCCTTGAATCTTTTAATGTTAAATAGTTATGCTCTGTGGCTGTTTAGTGACATGGCAACATTTCAGTATTAATCTTGCCCAAAGGGCTGGTTTCACAGACCTAGGTTAAGCCTACTCATAGAAAAATCATTTTTTTTCTCATCAATTGCTTTTAATATGCCACGTTCTTAATTTTAAGTATTTAAATCATGTATCAAAATCATCATCCAGAGTACAACTTAATTTGGGACCCATCAGGAAACAGTAAAACTATTAGAATCAGAACTTAGTCAATTGGTCCAGTGGCTCAGAAGTATATTCATTCAAGGAGCATCTCTAGGACATACACCTTCTAATCTAAAGTAAGGTTTAGTAGCAATGAGGGAGTTCTATTATGCTGGCCCGGGTTGAACCGAGGAATGGCACGTCACATCATCGGACGACAGCGCGGAGGGAGGAGCACCCTTCTCGACTCAATCTGCGCTGCTCAGTCATGTTGTCAAAAAGGCAGCTAGGTGCATCATCCAGAAACATACAACAGGCAGAAAGCGTTTTTATCAAAAGTAATCACTTCTTCATGTGAACAAGGAATCCTACTTATCGCTTCACGTGCTTAATCTACGTCACTTTTGTTCTTAGCCGACTTCGCCGTCAGCCAGAGTGGGGCACAAGGTTCACACCCAGGAGACAGCATGGATCCAAAACAAATGCAATCACTTTTCACCCTTTTCAAACAACCACCGGGGTAACTCGACCCAGATAAACAAACCTACTACTCTTCCCTATAGCCACACCCTCTCTCTGCGCCCTCCTTTCAAATACTTCCTCTTTCCTCTCATTGGTAATGGCCTCTGATAGGCATTGGAGGAGTTCACTGTGTTTTCCTCCAGGAGAACATCTCCAGGGTGGAGTAGATGGCCTTGGACCAGGTCATCCCATTATGAGGTGTATTGTTGTAGCCTGGGCCCAGGGTATTGCAACCCAGACATGTACAGTTGAAGTCGGACGTTTACGTACACCATAACCAAATACATTTAAACTCAGTTTTACAATTCCTGACATTTAATCCCAGTAAAAATTCACTGCCTTAGGTCAGTTAGGATCACCACCTTATTTTAAGAATGTGAAATGTCAGAATAGTAGAGTGATTTATTTCAACTTTTATTTCTTTCATCAGATTCCCAGTGGGTCAGAAGTTTACATACACTCAATTAGTATTTGCTTAAAGCATTGTAGGACTGTAGGAAATGAAGCAGTAGATGACCTAATGGCTTTCTGTTCACCATCCCTTTTTAAATTCCCAGTGAGCGAGACATGTCTCTGTTTGCATCTTTGCTTTTTTGACCGATGCCTTGTTTCTGTCTGTCCTATGATTGATTTGGTTTCTCCCTGTCTTTCTCTCTCCTCTCTCTGCAGCTAGTGCCGTGTAAGCCCGCTCCTCCTAAGCATTGCTTAAATTGGGTCAAATGTTTCAGGTAGCCTTCCACAAGCTTGCCACAATAAGTTGGGTGAATTTTGGCCCATTCCTCCTGAAAGTACTGGTGTAATGGAGTCAGGTTTGTAGGCCTCCTTGCTTACACACGATTTTTCAGTTCTGCCCACAAATGTTCTATGGGATTGAGGTCAGGGTTTGTGATGGCCACTCCAATACCTTGACTTTGTTGTCCTTAAGCCATTTTGCCACAACTTTGGAAGTATGCTTGGGGTCATTGTCCATTTGGAAGACCCATTTGCAACCAAGCTTTAACTTCCTGACTGATGTCTTGAGATGTTGCTTCAATATATCCACAAATTTCCTTCCTCATGAAGCGATCTATTTTGTGAAGTGCACCAGTCCCTCCTGCAGCAGAGCACCCCCACAACATGATGCTGCCACCCCTGCGCTTCACGGTTGGGATGGTGTTCTTCAGCTTGCAAGCCTCACCCTTTTTCCTCCAAACATAACGATGGTAATTATGGCCAAACAGTTCTATTTTTCTTTCATCAGGCCAGAGGACATTTCTCCAAAAAGTATGGTCTTCTTCCCCATGTGCAGTTGCAAACCGTAGTCTGGCTTTTTTATGGCAGTTTTGGAGCAGTGGCTTCTTCCTTGCTGAGTGGCCTTTCAGATCCTGTCGATATTTTAGTCGATATTTTAGTTTATTTGTCTCGTGCGAGGAATACAACAGGTGTAGACCTTATAGTGAAATGCTTACTTACAGGCGCTAACCAATAGTGCGAAAGAAGTGTGTGTGTAGGTAAGTAAAGAAATAAAACAACAAAAATAGATTTGAAAATAACAGTAGCAAGGCTATATACAGACACCGGTTAGTCGGGCTTATTGAGGTAGTATGTACATGTGGGTATGGTTAAAATGACTATGCACATGATGAACAGAGAGTAGCAGTAGCGTAAAAGAGGGGTTGGCGGGTGGTGGGACACAATGCAGATAGCCCGGTTAGCCAATGTGCGGGAGCACTGGTTGGTCATGCCAATTGAGGTAGTATGTACATGAATGTATAGTTAAAGTGACTATGCATATAAGATAAACAGGGAGTAGAAGAGGGGTTGGGGGGGACATAATACAAATAGTGCAGGTAACCTTATGGCTTGGGGGTAAAAACTGTTGAGAACCCTTTTTGTCCAAGACTTGGCACTCCGGTACCACTTGCCATGCGGTAGTAGAGAGAACAGTCTGTGGCTGGGGTCTTTGACAATTTTCAGGGCCTTCCTCTGACACATGCCTGGTGTAGAGGTCCTGGATGGCAGGCAGCTTTGCCCCAGTGATGTACTGGGCCGTACACACTACCCTCTGTAGTGCCTTGCGGTCGGAGGCTGAGCAATTGCCGTACCAGGCAGTGATGCAATCTTTTGAGGATCTCAGGACCCATGCCTTATCTTTTTAGTTTCCTGAGGGGGAATAGGCTTTGTCGTGCCCTCTTCACGACTGTCTTGGTGTGTTTGGATCATTCTAGTTTGTTGGTGATGTGGACACCAAGGAATTTGAAGCTCTCAACCTGCTCCACTACAGCCCTGTCGATGAGATTGGGGACGTGCTCGGTGCTCCTTTTCCTGTAGTTCACAATAATCTCCTTAGTCTTGGTTACGTTGAGGGATAGGTTGTTATTCTGGCACCACCCGGCCAGGTCTCTGACCTCATCCCTATAGGCTGTCTCGTCGTTGTCGGTGATCAGGCCTACCACTGTTGTGTCGTCAGCAAACTTAATGATGGTGTTGGAGTCGTGCCTGGCCATGCAGTCGTGGGTGAACAGGGAGTACAGGAGGGGACTGCGCACCCCTGGGGAGCTCCAGTGTTGAGGATCAGCGAGGCAGATGTGTTGCTACCTACCCTCACCACCTGGTGGAGGCCCGTCAGGAAGTCCAGGATCCAGTTGCAGAGGGAGGTGTTTAGTACCAGGTTCATTAGCTTATAGTGATGAGCTTTGAGGGTACTATGGTGTTGAACGCTGAGCTGTAGTCAATGAATAGCATTCTCACATGGGTGTTCCTTTCATCCAGGTGGGAAAGGGCAGTGTGGAGTGCAATAGAGATTGCATCATCTATGTATCTGTTTGGGCGGTATGCAAATTGGAGTGGGTCTAGGGTTTCTGGGATAATGGTGTTTATGTGAGTCATGACCAGCCTTTCAAAGCACTTCATGGCTATGGACGTGCTGTTCCAGGGGTAGTGCTGAAGGACTGGGAGGAGGGATCGATGGAGTGGTGGTCCTTCCCAATAGATATAGGACTAGTATTACTGTGGATACATATACTTTTGTACCGGTTTCCTCCAGCATCTTCAAATCAAATGTTATTTGTCACATACACATGGTTAGCAGATGTTAATGCGAGTGTAGCGAAATGCTTGTGCTTCTAGTTCCGACAATGCAGTAATAACCAACAAGTAATCTAACTAACAATTCCAAAACTACTGTCTTATACACACAAGTGTAGGGGGATAAAGAATATGTACATAAAGATATATGAATGAGTGATGGTACAGAGCGGCATAGGCAAGATACAGTAGATGGTATTGAGTACAGTATATACATATGAGATGACTATGTAAACAAAGTGGCATAGTTAGTGGCTCGTGATACATGTATTACATAATGATGCAGTAGATGATATAGAGTACAGTATATACGTATACATATGAAATGAATAATGTAGGGTATGTAAACATTATATTAGGTAGCATTGTTTAAAGTGGCTAGTGATATATTTTACATTTCCCATCAATTCCCATTATTAAAGTGACTGGAGTTGAGTCAGTGTGTTGGCAGCAGCCACTCAATATTCGTGGTGACTGTTTAACAGTCTGATGGCCTTGAGATAGAAGCTGTTTTTCTGTCTCTCGGTCCCAGCTTTGATGCACCTGTACTGACCTCGCCTTCTGGATGATAGCGGGATGAACAGGCAGTGGCTCGGGTGGTTGTTGTCCTTGATGATCTTTATGGCCTTCCTGTAACATCGGGTGGTGTAGGTGTCCTGGAGGGCAGGTAGTTTGCCCCCGGTGATTCGTTGTGCAGACCTCACTACCCTCTGGAGAGCCTTACGGTTGTGGGCGGAGCAGTTGCCGTACCAGGCGGTGATACAGCCCGCCAGGATGCTCTCGATTGTGCATCTGTAGAAGTTTGAGTGCTTTTGGTGACAACCCGATTTTCTTCAGCCTCCTGAGGTTGAAGAGGCGCTGCTGCGCCTTCTTCACGATGCTGTCTGTGTGGGTGGACCAATTCAGTTTGTCTGTGATGTGTATGCCGAGGAACTTAAAACTTACTACCCTCTCCACTACTGTTCCATCGATGTGGATAGGGGGGTGTTCCCTCTGCTGTTTCCTGAAGTCCACAATCATCTCCTTAGTTTTGTTGACGTTGAGTGTGAGGTTCTTCACAAGGTCCTTTGCTGTTGTTCTGGGATTGATTTGCACTTTTCGCACCAAAGTATGTTCATCTCTAGGAGACAGAACGCGTCTCCTTCCCGAGCGGTATGATGCCTGCGTGGTCCCATGGTGTTTATACAGATGAACGTGGTACCGTCAGGCATTTGGAAATTGCTCCCAAAGATGAACCAGACTTTTCTGTGGTCTTGGCTGATTTCTTTTGATTTTCCCATGATGTCAAGCGAAGAGGCACTGAGGTTGAAGGTAGGCATAGAAATGCATCCATAGGTACAACTCCAATTGACTCAAATGATGTCAATTAGCCTATCAGAAGTTTCTCAAGCCATGACATAATTTTCTGGAATTTTCCAAGCTGTTTAAAGGCACCGTCAACTTAGTGTATGTAAACGTCTGACCCACTGGAAGTGTGAGTGAAAAAATTGGGAAACAATTGTTGGAAAAATGACTTGTGTCATGCAAAGTAGATGTCCGAACCGACTTGCCAAAACTATAGTTTGTCAACAAGAAATGTGTGGAGTGGTTGAAAAACGAGTTAATGACTCCAACCGAAGTTGGAGTAAACGTCAGACTTCAACTGTAGTTAAGTTTTGAGGTTGAGGAGAGGACTCGGTCCCACACCACATCAGTTACCAGGCCTTCAAACTGATACACTTTGGTATTGGTTATTATATTAGGATCCCCATTAGCTGTTGCGAAAACAGCAGCTACTCTTCCTGGAGTCCATACAAAACATGACATTATACAGAACATTAATAGACAAGAACAGAACATTTAAATGTCATACAGCCTACATATCAATACATACACTATCTAGGTCAAATAGGAGAGACGCATTGTGCAATGATGTTGCTTTATCTGTTTTTTGAAACCAGGTTTGCTGTTCATTTGCACAATATGAAATGGAGGCGAGTTCCATGCAATAATGGCTCTATATAATACTGTATGCTTTCTTGAATTTGTTCTAGATTTAGAGACTGAAAAGACAGGTGGCTCACTGGTCTCCTACACACACACACACACACACACACAAAGACAAATACTTTGTATAATTATAATACATAAATGTACACCTATAGTAAATATACACTCATTAGCAATGTTATGCTGCATTGTTTTGTCCTTTTTGAGAGATATTGAAATTTGTCTTCTGCCTTACACAACTACCTCAAGCTGCACTTATGTCGCCCTCTCTTTCACCAATTGTCCCCCTACTCCCCCACTATCCTCTCCCCGGTCTCCCCTTCTTCCTCGCCCCGGTCTCTCCCTCTTCATCTGTTGCCCCCACTCTCGGTCCCAATCCCAAATGAGACCTGAGAAGATTTGGTAATAGGCTGAGTGGAAGTTTAACACTATTACTTGTACCAATTAAATCTTCTCAGATCTCTACCAGTGGATAGGGTTTTGGCAAACATTTGGGATTAGGCCCATCTCCTCTTACCTGGCCAAAAACCCTCTTTCTGACCCTGATGGTCCCACCTCTCACACGTGCTGGCCCAGGGGTGGTGCTGAAGGATTGGGAGGAAGGATTGATGGAGTGGCGGTCCTTCCCATCATATCTGTCCAGTAATAGGTTCCAGTAGTAACCCAGAGTGAGGCTGAAGAAAGCATTTCTCTCCTCGGCCATGTAACGCAAACACATTCAGAGCAGAGGGAGAGGAGTTGGTGTAGGGATAGGTGGTATAGGGAGAGGAGCTGGTGTAGGGATAGGAGGTATAGGGAGATGAGCTGGTGTAGGGAGAGGTGCTGGTGTAGGGATAGGAGGTGTAGGGAGAGGTACTGGTGTAGGGATGGGATGTATAGGGAGAGGAGCTGGTGTAGGTATAGGGAGAGGAGCTGGTGTAGGGATAGGGAGAGGAGCTGGTGTAGGGATATGGAGAGGAGCTGGGATAGGGAGAGGAACTGGTGTAGGGATAGGAGGTATAGGGAGAGGAGCTGGTGTAGGGAGAGGAGCTGGTGTAGGGAGAGGAGCTGGTGTAGGGATAGGAGCTGGTGTAGGGATAGGGAGAGAAGCTGGTGTAGGGATAGGAGGTATAGGGAGAGGTGCTGGTGTAGGGATAGGAGGTATAGGGAGAGGAGCTGGTGTAGGGATAGGAGCTAGTGTCGGGATAGGGAGAGGGGCTGGTGTAGGGATAGGGAGAGGGGCTGGTGTAGGGATAGGGAGAAGAGTTGGTGTAGGGATAGGAGGTATAGGGAGAGGAGCTGGTGTGGGGATAGGATGTATAGGGAGAGGATGTATCGGGAGAGGAGGTATAGGGAGAGGAGCTGGTGTGGGGATAGGATGTATAGGGAGAGGATGTATAGGGAGAGGATGTATAGGGAGAGGAGGTATAGGGAGAGGGGCTGGTGTAGGGAGAGGAGGTATAGGGAGAGGCGCTGGTGTAGGGATAGGGAGAGGGGCTGGGGTAGGGAGAGGAGCTGGTGTAGGGATAGGAGCTAGTGTCGGGATAGGGAGAGGGGCTGGTGTAGGGAGAGGGGCTGGTGTAGGGAGAGGGGCTGGTGTGGGGATAGGATGTATAGGGAGAGGATGTATAGGGAGAGGATGTATAGGGAGAGGATGTATAGGGAGAGGAGGTATAGGGAGAGGGGCTGGTGTAGGGATGGGTGATATAGGGAAAGGAGTTGGTGTAGGAATAGGGAGAGGAGCTGGTGTAGGGATAGGGAGAGGAGCTGGGGTAGGGAGAGGAGCTGGTGTAGGGGTAGGGAGAGGAGCTGGTGTAGGGGTAGGGAGAGGAGCTGGTGTAGGGATAGGGAGAGGAGCTGGTGTAGGGATAGGGAGAGGAGCTGGTGTAGGGATAGGGAGAGGAGCTGGTGTAGGGATAGGGAGAGGAGCTGGTGTAGGGATAGGGAGAGGAGCTGGTGTAGGGAGAGGCGGTATAGGGAGAGGTGCTGGTATAGGGATGGGGAGAGGAGCTGGTATAGGGATAGGGAGAGGAGCTGGTGTAGGGATAGGAGGTATAGGGAGAGGAGCTGGTGTAGGGAGATGAGCTGGTGTAGGGATAGGAGGTATAGGGAAAGAAGCTGGTGTAGGGATAGGGAGAGGAGCTGGTGTAGGGAGATGAGCTGGTGTAGGGATAGGAGGTATAGGGAGAGGAGCTGGTGTAGGGATAGGAGGTATAGGGAAATAAGCTGGTGTAGGGATAGGGAGAGGAGCTGGTGTAGGGATAGGGAGATGAGCTGGTGTAGGGATAGGGGGTATAGGGAGAGGAGCTGGTGTAGGGATAGGAGGTATAGGGAGAGGAGCTGGTGTAGGGATAGGAGGTATAGGGAGAGGAGCTGGTGTTCGGATAGGATGTATTGGGAGAGGAGCTGGTGTAGGGATAGGAGGTATAGGGAGAGGAGCTGGTGAAGGGATAGGAGGTATAGGAAGAGGGGCTGGTGTAGGGAGAGCAGGTGTAGGGAGAGGAGCTGGTGTAGGGAGAGGAGGTATAGGGAGAGGCGCTGGTGTAGGGGTATAGGGAGAGAGCTGGTGTAGGATAGGAGGTATAGGGAGAGGAGCTGGTGTAGGGATAGGAGGTATAGGGAGAGGAGCTGGTGTTCGGATAGGATGTATTGGGAGAGGAGCTGGTGTAGGGATAGGAGGTATAGGGAGAGGAGCTGGTGAAGGGATAGGAGGTATAGGGAGAGGAGCTGGTGTAGGGATAGGGAGAGGAGCTGGGGTAGGTATAGGGAGAGGCGCTGGTGGAGGGATAGAGAGAGGAGCTGGTGTAGGGATAGGGAGAGGAGCTGGTGTAGGGATAGGAGGTATAGGGAGAGGAGCTGGTGTGGGGATAGGAGGTATAGGGAGAGGATGTATAGGGAGAGGAGGTATAGGGGGAGGAGCTGGTGTAGGGAGAGGAGCTGGTGTAGGGATAGGGAGAGGAGCTGGGGTAGGTATAGGGAAAGGCACTGGTTTAGGGATAGGGAGAGGAGCTGGGGTAGGGAGAGGAGCTGGTGTAGGGATGGAGAGAGGAGCTGGTGTAGGGGATAGGGATAGGAGCTGGTGTAGGGATGGGTGATATAGGGAGAGGAGCTGGTGTAGGGAGAGGAGTTGGTATAGGGATAGGGATAGGAGCTGGTGTAGGGATAGGAGGTATAGGGAGAGGAGCTGGTGTAGGGATAGGAGGTATAGGGAGAGGAGCTGGTATAGGGATAGGAGGTATAGGGAGAGGAGCTGGTGTAGGGATAGGTGATATAGGGAAAGTAGTTGGTGTAGGAATAGGGAGAGGAGCTGGTGTAGGGATAGGGAGAGGAGCTGGTGTAGGGATAGGAGTTGGTGTAGGGAGAGGTGGTATAGGGAGAGGTGCTGGTATAGGGATAGGGAGAGGAGCTGGTATAGGGATAGGGAGAGGAGCTGGTGTAGGGATAGGAGGTATAGGGAGAGGGGTTGGTGTAGGGATAGGGAGAGGAGCTGGTGTAGGGGTAGGGAGAGGAGCTGGTGTAGGGATAGGTGATATAGGGAGAGGAGTTGGTGTAGGAATAGGGAGAGGAGCTGGTGTAGGGATAGGAGCTGGTGTCTGGATAGGGAGAGGGGCTGGTGTAGGGATAGGGAGAGGGGCTTGTGTAGAGATAGGGAGAGGGGCTTGTGTAGGGATAGGGAGAGGTGCTGGTGTAGGGATAGGGAGAGGTGCTGGTGTAGGGATAGGGAGAGGTGCTGGTGTAGGGATAGGGAGAGGTGCTGGTGTAGGGATAGGGAGAGGAGCTGGTGTAGGGATAGGAGCTGGTGTAGGGATAGGAGGTATAGGGAGAGGTGCTGGTGTAGGGATAGGGAGAGGAGCTGGTGTAGGTATAGGGAGAGGAGCTTGTGTTGGGATAGGGAGCGGAGCTGGTATAGGGATAGGAGGTTTAGGGAGAGGAGCTGGTGTAGGGAGAGGGAGAGGAACTGGTGTAGGGATAAGGAGAGGAGCTGGTGTAGGGATAGGAGGTATAGGGAGAGGCACTGGTGTAGGGATAGGAGGTATAGGGAGAGGTGCTGGTGTAGGGATAGGAGGTATAGGGAGAGGGGCTGGTGTATGGATAGGGAGAGGAGCTGGTGTAGGGATAGGGAGAGGAGCTGGTGTAGGGATAGCGAGAGGAGCTGGTGTAGGGATAGGGAGAGGAGCTGGTGTAGGGATAGGGAGAGGAGCTGGTGTAGGGATAGGGAGAGGAGCTGGTGTAGGGATAGGAGGTATAGGGAGAGGAGCTGGTGTAGGTATAGCGAGAGGAGCTGGTGTATGGATGGGGAGAGGTGCTGGTGTAGGTATAGCGAGAGGAGCTGGTGTAGGTCGCTCTGGATAAGAGCGTCTGCTAAATGACTTAAATGTAATGTAAATGTAGGGATGGGGAGAGGAGCTGGTGTAGGGATAGGAGGTATAGGGAGAGGAGCTGGTGTAGGGATAGGAGGTATAGGGAAAGAAGCTGGTGTAGGGATAGGGAGAGGAGCTGGTGTAGGGATAGGGAGAGGAGCTGGTGTAGGGATAGGGAGATGAGCTGGTGTAGGGGTAGGGAGAGGAGCTGGTGTAGGGAGAGGAGATATAGGGAGAGGAGCTGGTGTAGGGATAGGAGGTATAGGGAGAGGCGCTGGTGTTAGGATAGGAGGTATAGGGATATGGGTTGGTGTAGGGATAGGAGGTATAGGGAGAGGAGCTGGTGTAGAGATAGGAGGTATAGGGAGAGGAGCTGGTGTGGGGAGAGGATGTATAGGGAGAGTTGGTATAGGGAGAGGAGCTGGTGTAGGTATAGGGAGAGGAGCTGGTGTAGGGATAGGGAGAGGAGCTGGGGTAGGGATAGGAGGTATAGGTAGAGGAGCTGGGGTAAGAGGTATAGGGAGAGGAGCTGGTGTAGAGATAGGATGTATAGGGAGAGGGGCTGGTGTAGGGATAGGAGGTATAGGGAGAGGAGCTGGTTGTAGGGATAGGAGGTATAGGGAGAGGAGCTGGTTGTAGGGATAGGAGGTATAGGGAGAGGAGCTGGTTGTAGGGATAGGAGCTGGTGTCGGGATAGGGAGAGGGGCTGGTGTAGGGATAGGGAGAGGGGCTTGTGTAGGGATAGGGAGAGGGGCTGGTGTAGAGATAGGGAGAGGGGCTGGTGTAGAGATAGGGAGAGGTGCTGGTGTAGAGATAGGGAGAGGAGCTGGTGTAGGGATAGGGAGAGGGGCTGGTGTAGGGATAGGGAGAGGGGCTTGTGTAGGGATAGGGAGAGGGGCTGGTGTAGAGATAGGGAGAGGGGCTGGTGTAGAGATAGGGAGAGGTGCTGGTGTAGGGAGAGGTGCTGGTGTAGGGATAGGGAGAGGACCTGGTGTAGGGATAGGTGATATAGGGAAAGGAGTTGGTGTAGGAATAGGGAGAGGAGCTGGTGTAGGGATAGGGAGAGGAGCTGGTGTAGGGGTAGGGAGAGGAGCTGGTGTAGGGATAGGGAGAGGAGCTGGTGTAGGGATAGGAGTTGGTGTAGGGAGAGGTGGTATAGGGAGAGGTGCTGGTATAGGGATAGGGAGAGGAGCTGGTATAGGGATAGGGAGAGGAGCTGGTGTAGGGATAGGAGGTATAGGGAGAGGAGCTGGTGTAGGGAGATGAGCTGGTGTAGGGATAGGAGGTATAGGGAAAGAAGCTGGTGTAGGGATAGGGAGAGGAGCTGGTGTAGGGAGATGAACTGGTGTAGGGATAGGAGGTATAGGGAAAGAAGCTGGTGTAGGGATAGGGAGAGGAGCTGGTGTAGGGATAGGGAGAGGAGCTGGTGTAGGGATAGGGAGAGGAGCTGGTGTAGGGATAGGGAGAGGAGCTGGTGTAGGGATAGGGAGATGAGCTGGTGTAGGGATAGGGGGTATAGGGAGCTGGTGTAGGGATAGGAGGTATAGGGAGAGGAGCTGGTGTAGGGATAGGAGGTATAGGGAGAGGAGCTGGTGTAGGGATAGGATGTATAGGGAGAGGAGCTGGTGTAGGGATAGGAGGTATAGGGAGAGGAGCTGGTGAAGGGATAGGAGGTATAGGAAGAGGAGCTGGTGTAGGGAGAGCAGATATAGGGAGAGGAGCTGGTGTAGGGAGAGGAGGTATAGGGAGAGGGGCTGGTGTTAGGATAGGAGGTATAGGGATATGGGTTGGTGTAGGGATAGGAGGTATAGGGAGAGGAGCTGGTGTAGAGATAGGAGGTATAGGGAGAGGAGCTGGTGTAGGGATAGGGAGAGGAGCTGGGGTAGGGAGAGGAGCTGGTGTAGGGAGAGGAGGTATAGGGAGAGGAGCTGGTGTAGGGATAGGGAGAGGAGCTGGGGTAGGGATAGGAGGTATAGGGAGAGGAGCTGGGGTAAGAGGTATAGGGAGAGGAGCTGGTGTAGGGATAGGAGGTATAGGGAGAGGAGCTGGTGTAGGGATAGGAGGTATAGGAAGAGGAGCTGGTGTAGGGAGATAGGATGTATAGGGAGAGGGGCTGGTGTAGGGATAGGAGGTATAGGGAGAGGAGCTGGTTGTAGGGATAGGAGCTGGTGTAGGGATAGGGAGAGGTGCTGGTGTAGGGATAGGGAGAGGAGCTGGTGTAGGGATAGGGAGAGGAGCTGGTGTAGGGATAGGAGGTATAGGGAGAGGAGCTGGTGTAGGGATAGGAGGTATAGGGAGAGGGGTTGGTGTAGGGATAGGGAGAGGAGCTGGTGTAGTGGTAGGGAGAGGAGCTGGTGTAGGGATAGGGAGAGGAGCTGGTGTAGGGATATGGAGAGGAGCTGGTGTAGGGATAGGTGATATACGGAGAGGAGTTGGTGTAGGGATAGGGAGAGGAGCTGGTGTAGGGATAGGAGCTGGTGTCGGGATAGGGAGAGGGGCTGGTGTAGGGATAGGGAGAGGGGCTGGTGTAGGGATAGGGAGAGGGGCTGGTGTAGGGATAGGGAGAGGGGCTGGTGTAGAGATAGGGAGAGGTGCTGGTGTAGGGATAGGGAGAGGTGCTGGTGTAGGGATAGGGAGAGGAGCTGGTGTAGGGATAGGAGCTGGTGTAGGGATAGGAGGTATAGGGAGAGGAGCTGGTATAGGGAGAGGAGCTTGTGTTGGGATAGGGAGAGGAGCTGGTATAGGGATAGGAGGTATAGGGAGAGGAGCTGGTGTAGGGATAGGGAGAGGAGCTGGCGTAGGGATAAGAAGAGGAGCTGGTGTAGGGATAGGGAGAGGAGCTGGTGTAGGTATAGGGAGAGGAGCTGGTGTAGGGATAGGGAGAGGAGCTGGTGTAGGGATAGGAGGTATAGGGAGAGGGGCTGGTGTAGGGATAAGAGGTATAGGGAGAGGCACTGGTGTAGGGATAGGAGGTATAGGGAGAGGTGCTGGTGTAGGGATAGGAGGTGTAGGGAGAGGGGCTGGTGTAGGGATAGGGAGAGGGGCTGGTGTAGGGATAGGGAGAGGAGCTGGTGTAGGGATAGGGAGAGGAGCTGGTGTAGGGATAGGGAGAGGAGCTGGTGTAGGGATAGGGAGAGGAGCTGGTGTAGGGATAGGGAGAGGAGCTGGCTTAGGGATAGGGAGAGGAGCTGGTGTAGGGATAGGGAGATGAGCTGGTGTAGGGATAGGGAGAGGAGCTGGTGTAGGGATAGGAGGTATAGGGAGAGGAGCTGGTGTAGGTATAGCGAGAGGAGCTGGTGTATGGATGGGGAGAGGAGCTGGTGTAGGTATAGCGAGAGGAGCTGGTGTAGGGATGGGGAGAGGAGCTGGTGTAGAGATAGGAGGTATAGGGAGAGGAGCTGGTGTAGGGAGATGAGCTGGTGTAGGGATAGGAGGTATAGGGAAAGAAGCTGGTGTAGGGATAGGGAGAGGAGCTGGTGTAGGGAGATGAGCTGGTGTAGGGATAGGAGGTATAGGGAAAGAAGCTGGTGTAGGGATAGGGAGAGGAGCTGGTGTAGGGATAGGGAGAGGAGCTGGTGTAGGGATATGGAGATGAGCTGGTGTAGGGGTAGGGAGAGGAGCTGGTGTAGGGAGAGGAGGTATAGGGATATGGGTTGGTGTAGGGATAGGAGGTATAGGGAGAGGAGCTGGTGTAGAGATAGGAGGTATAGGGAGAGGAGCTGGTGTGGGGAGAGGATGTATAGGGAGAGGACGTATAGGGAGAGGAGGTATAGGGAGAGGAGCTGGTGTAGGGATAGGGAGAGGAGCTGGGGTAGGGATAGTAGGTATAGGGAGAGGAGCTGGGGTAAGAGGTATAGGGAGAGGAGCTGGTGTAGTGATAGGAGGTATAGGGAGAGGAGCTGGTGTAGGTATAGGAGGTATAGTGAGAGGAGCTGGTGTAGAGATAGGATGTATAGGGAGAGGGGCTGGTGTAGGGATAGGAGGTATAGGGAGAGGCGCTGGTTGTAGAGATAGGATGTATAGGGAGAGGGGTTGGTGTAGGGATAGGAGGTATAGGGAAAGGAGCTGGTTGTAGGGATAGGAGGTATAGGGAGAGGAGCTGGTTGTAGGGATAGGAGGTATAGAGAGAGGAGCTGGTGTAGGGGTAGGAGTTATAGGGAGAGGAGCTTGTGTAGGGAGAGGAGCTTCTGACCCACTGGAATTGTGATACAGTGGTGAAATAATCTGTCTGTAAACAATTGTTGGAAAAATTACTTGTCATGCACAAAGTAGATGTCCTAAAGGAAGTGCCAAAACTATAGTTTGTTAACAAGAAATTTGTTGAGTGATTGACAAACTAGTTTTAATGACTCCACCTAAGTGTATGTAAACTTCTGACTTCAACTATAGGTGGTGGAAGAGGAAGATGGGTAGGAGTTGTGGGAGAGATCGCATTTGTGTACATGGTGAGTCCTTCTGCCATACGACACTGTAAACAACAGACCATGCAGGTCTGAGGTGGAGGTGACTGGAGTGGGGAACAGAGAAATAATCCATCCCTCAATCTATCAACCCAATATTATCTGTGTCGAACTTTTGTCAGCACTTTGTCACTCAACACTTCAAAGAATCCAGACCTAACACTGTGTGTGTTTATGCACGGGTATTTAAATACGATACCTTAAGTGGTTGTATAGGGCTACGACGTTGTTTGATATCTTGCCCATCTCGCCCAACCCGCTCATCAGCACGAGGGCATTGAGCTTTAGCAGTGTGAAGATTTTAGTTGGATCCTGACACGAAACCCAAACGGGCTGCGTGCGTGTGTGATCATGCATACATTTATTTTGCCCCCCACACCAAACGCGATCACGACATGCAGGTTAAAATATCAAAACACACTCTGAACCAATAACATTAATTCAGTTATTTCGTCACATTCTGCGATTGGCTTGAGTCTACGTCAGCCGACAGACGACATTAACTGTTGCTGTTTATTTGATCTGCGCATGTGCCAGAAACAGCAGCGTAAACTTCTCCATATGCTTTTGCACGAGTGAAGTAAGTTCGGAAAAGCTTAAAGTATGCATAATTTTCACATACAAACGACATAGTGGTCAGTGGAGGCTCCCTTAATAAAAAGGTTAATAGTGAAACATTTTTTTAATTAAGTGATCCTTTTGAGATAAAACTATACTAAATATATTCCTGTCACCAAAAACATGATTAAAACACACTGTTTTGCAATGAAGGTCTACAGTAGCCTCAACTGCACTCTGTAGGGTAGCACCATGGTGTAGCCAGAGAACAACTAGTTTCAGTCCTCCTCTGGGTACATTGACTTCAATATAAAATCTAGGTTCATATTTCCCTTCCAATTACTTACTCAGTGATTATGACAACTTCCGGAGGATGTCCTCTAACCTATCAGAGCTCTTGCAGCATGAACTGACATGTTGTCCACCAAATTAAAGGATCAGAGAATGAATCTAGTGCTGAAAACATAAGCTACAGCTAGCTAGCAAATGCAGCTAGCTAGTTTAGCCTACTTAAACACCTGGCTCAAACAGAGGGCTGCTATGTTAGCTAGCTGGCTATGGCTTCCAACACTGGAACTCTTCCACATCAAGGTAAGCTTTTGGTTTTTCTAATTCAGTGGTTCCCAAACTTTTTATAGTCCTGTACCCCTTCAAACATTAAACCTCCAGCTATGTGCACCAGGGTCAGCGCACTCTCAAATGTTTTTTTGCCATCATTGTAAGCCTGCCACACACACACACACACACATACAATACATTTTTTGGAACTATAGGGGCAGTATTTTCATTTTTGGGAAAAAACGTTCCCGTTTTAAACGGGATATTTTGTCAGGAAAAGATGCTAGAATATGCATATAATTGACAGCTTTCGATAGAAAACACTAACGTTTCCAAAACTGTAAAGATATTGTCTGTGAGTATAACAGAACTGATGTTGCAAGCGAAAGCCTGAGAAAAATCCAATCCGGAAGTACCCCAGGTTTTGAAAGCGCTGCGTTCCAATGACTCCCTATTTGGCTGTGAATGTACCATCAACAAGCTTACACTTTCTACGTATTCCCCAAGGTGTCTGCAGCATTGTGACGTAGTTTTACGCATTTCTGTTGAAGAATAGCCATATGCATTTCTATTGAAGAATAGCCATATGCGGACACATTGCGTAAGTTGTCACATGGTGGCTCCGAGAGAGATTCTCGCGTAAAGTACAGAGGTAGCCATTACTCCAATCGGTCCTAGAGAAAAAGGAATTGTCCCGACGGATATATTATCGAATAGATATTAGAAAAACATCTTGAGGATGGATTCTAAACAACGTTTGCCATGTTTCTGTCGATATTATGGAGCTAATTTGGAATATTTTTGGTCAGTTGTAGTGACTGCAATTTCCGGGCTATTTCTCAGCCAAACGTGAAGAACAAACGGAGCTGTTTCGCCTTCAAAAATAATATTTTGGGAAAAAATTAACTTTGGCTATCTACCTGGGAGTCTCGTGAGTGAAAACATCCGAAGTTCATCAAAGGTAAACGATTTCATTTCATTGCTTTTCTGATTTCCGTGACAAGGTTGCCTGCTGCTAGCAAGGCATAATTAATGCTATGCTAGGCTATGATAAACTTACACAAATGCTTGTCTAGTGTTGGCTGTAAAGCATATTTTGAAAATCTGAGATGACAGGGTGATTAACAAAAGGCTAAGCTGTGTCTCAATATATTTCATTTGTGATTTTCATGAATAGGAATATTTTCTAGGGATATTTATGCCCGCTGCGTTATGCTAATTAGTTTCAGGCGATGATTACGCTCCCGCATGCGGGTTTGGGAGTCGCTTAAGAATGAGTGAGAGTGTGTCACTTCCCATAAGCTGGGTTGTGACAAAGAGCTCTTATAATACCAGGGCACAAATAATAATAATAATAATAATAAACAATTTTGTTCTTTATTTATCCATCTTACATATACAACCTTATTTGTACATCAAAAATTGTGAATAATTCACCACAGGTTAATGAAAAGGGTGTGCTTGAAAGGATGCACGTAACTCTGTAATGTTGGGTTGTATTGGAGAAAGTCTCAGTCTTAAATAATTTTCCACACAGTCTGTGCCTGTAATTAGTTTTAATGTTAGTGAGGGCCGAGAATCCACTCTCACATAGATAGGTGGTTACAAAGGGCATCAGTGTCATAACAGAGCAATTTGCCAAGGCAAGAAACTCTGAACGCAACCCTATCCCAAAATCTGGCAGTGACTTCTGATACAATTCAATTTTCACAGAACCGCTTGTTGCAAAGATATTGGTAAGTAGACTGGAGGCAGGGCATGAAAGGGATAACGAATCCAGTTGTTTGTGTCGTCTGTTTCGGGTAAGTAATTGCAGACTCAACTCACTCAGGTGCTTTGCTATATCATATTTGACAATGTCCTTACGCTTGAGTTCATTTGCTCACAAAAAAAATCATACAATGATGGAAAGACCTGTTTGCTGTCCTTGTTAATGCAGACAGAAAGGAGCTCCAACTTCATAACCATAGCCTCAATTTTGTCCCGCACATTGAATATAGTTGCGGAGAGTCCCTGTAATCCTAGATTCAGATCATTCAGCGAGAAAAAACATCACCCAGATAGAGCGGTCTTGCAAGCGGTCAGACAAGTGAAAATGATGGTCAGTAAAAATAACTTTAATCTCGTCTCTCAATCAAAAAAACATGTCAATAATTTGCCCCTTGATAACCAGCGCACTTTTGTATGTTGTAAAAGCGTTACATGGTCGCTGCCCACATCATTGCATAATGCAAAAAATACACAAGTTCAGGGGCCTTGCTTAAACAAAGTTAACCATTTTCACTGTAGTGTCCAAAACATCTTTCAAGCTGTCAGGCATTCCCTTGGCAGCAAGAGCCTCTCGGTGGATGCTGCAGTGTACCGAAGTGACGTCGGGAGCAACTGCTGTCATGGCTTTTATAGATACCAAAACATCTTGACCACCAAAGTCCATTTGATGTCACAAAGCTGTCCAGTACTTTAAAAATATCCTCTCATGTTGTCCTAGTTTCCAGTGGTTTGCAGAAGAAGATTTATTCCTTAATTGACCCCCCCATAAACGTAACGGACATATACAGTTGAAGTCGGAAGTTTACATACACTTAGGTTGGAGTCATTAAAACTTGTTTTTCAGCCACTCCACAAATTTCTTGTTAACAAACTATAGTTTTGGCAAGTCTGTTAGGACGTCTACTTTGTGCATGACACAACAATTGTTTACATACAGATTATTTCACTTATAATTCACTGTATTACAATTCCAGTGGGTCAGAAGTTTACATACACTAAATTGACCTTACCTTTAAACAGCTTGGTAAAATTCCAGAATATTATGTCATGGCTTTAGAAGCTTCTGATAGGCTAATTGACATAATTTGAGTCAATTGGAGATGTACCTGTGGATGGATTTCAAGGCCTACCTTCAAACTCAGTGCGTCTTTGCCTGACAGTTTGCCCTCAGCAGACCTGAAATTTGCTCAGTGCCCAAAAGTTTTTGAGGGAACATTGGGTGGGAGTTTTCTGTATGAGGGAGTTCAGAGCCCCATCACTTGCGGTACGGGTTTGGAAGTGAAAGGACCTTCTATCAGTAAGAAATAATTTTCTAAAAACAAAAAGGGTAAATTGATACACACCTTTTATAGGGTTATGGAATAATTTTGATGTGAAATGAAAGTAGAGGGATTTATGTTTCCAGGACCATACAGCAATTGAGAATCTGTTCACATTTAGATTGAGTATTTGGCTGTTTTGGCTTCCAAAGCCAATTCACCTTTAAACAGAACATGTAGGCCCTTGGACTGTAAGGAGTAACGTTAGGCTCCTTTAGTGGATTTTTGGGCTAGGACTCTCCTACTGTATCTTTACTTAACTGAGGGATAAATCCTCCTAAATCAAAAGCGTCCAGTGGATACAGAATAAAAGGCATCTCCATAGACAATGTGTTATATATGAAATAATGTGATACCATTATATAGCATTTATCCTAGGCACTAATGTACAGTGCCTTGCGAAAGTATTCGGCCCCCTTGAACTTTGCGACCTTTTGCCACATTTCAGGCTTCAAACATAAAGATATAAAACTGTATTTTTTTTGTGAAGAATCAACAACAAGTGGGACACAATCATGAAGTGGAACGACATTTATTGGATATTTCAAACTTTTTTAACAAATCAAAAACTGAAAAATTGGGCGTGCAAAATTATTCAGCCCCCTTAAGTTAATACTTTGTAGCGCCACCTTTTGCTGCGATTACAGCTGTAAGTCGCTTGAGGTATGTCTATCAGTTTTGCACATCGAGAGACTGACATTTTTTCCCATTCCTCCTTGCAAAACAGCTCGAGCTCAGTGAGGTTGGATGGAGAGCATTTGTGAACAGCAGTTTTCAGTTCTTTCCACAGATTCTCGATTGGATTCAGGTCTGGACTTTGACTTGGCCATTCTAACACCTGGATATGTTTATTTTTGAACCATTCCATTGTAGATTTTGCTTTATGTTTTGGATCATTGTCTTGTTGGAAGACAAATCTCCGTCCCAGTCTCAGGTCTTTTGCAGACTCCATCAGGTTTTCTTCCAGAATGGTCCTGTATTTGGCTCCATCCATCTTCCCATCAATTTTAACCATCTTCCCTGTCCCTGCTGAAGAAAAGCAGGCCCAAACCATGATGCTGCCACAACCATGTTTGACAGTGGGGATGGTGTGTTCAGGGTGATGAGCTGTGTTGCTTTTACACCAAACATAACGTTTTGCATTGTTGCCAAAAAGTTCAATTTTGGTTTCATCTGACCAGAGCACCTTCTTCCACATGTTTGGTGTGTCTCCCAGGTGGCTTGTGGCAAACTTTAAACGACACTTTTTATGGATATCTTTAAGAAATGGCTTTCTTCTTGCCACTCTTCCATAAAGGCCAGATTTGTGCAATATACAACTGATTGTTGTCCTATGGACAGAGTCTCCCACCTCAGCTGTAGATCTCTGCAGTTCATCCAGAGTGATCATGGGCCTCTTGGCTGCATCTCTGATCAGTCTTCTCCTTGTATGAGCTGAAAGTTTAGAGGGACGGCCAGGTCTTCGTAGATTTGCAGTGGTCTGATACTCCTTCCATTTCAATATTATCGCTTGCACAGTGCTCCTTGGGATGTTTAAAGCTTGGGAAATCTTTTTATATCCAAATCCGGCTTTAAACTTTTTCACAACAGTATCTCGGACCTGCCTGGTGTGTTCCTTGTTCTTCATGATGCTCTCTGCGCTTTTAACGGACCTCTGAGACTATCACAGTGCAGGTGCATTTATACGGAGACTTTATTACACACAGGTGGATTGTATTTATCATCATTAGTCATTTAGGTCAACATTGGATCATTCAGAGATCCTCACTGAACTTCTGGAGAGAGTTTGCTGCACTGAAAGTAAAGGGGCTAAATAATTTTGCACGGCCAATTCTTCAGTTTTTGATTTGTTAAAAAAGTTTGAAATATCCAATAAATGTCGTTCCACTTCGTGATTGTGTCCCACTTGTTGTTGATTCTTCACAAAAAAATACAGTTTTATATCTTTATGTTTGAAGCCTGAAATGTGGCAAAAGGTCGCAAAGTTCAAGGGGGGCGAATACTTTCGCAAGGCACTGTATGTTGCTACTTGAGCAGTGATACTTATTCAAGTACCGCGCTTGCGCAACAATGCACTGCGCATGAGTTTGAATAACGAATTCAAAGGCTGTGTTCGAGGGCATCAAAACCGGTATTTGTCTTCTTTTCTTAAATTAAAATACTATTTAACCTTTATTGTGAATGACTGACTGACCTACAAATAACATTTGTTATTTAGAATCGTTATTTATGATCCAAGGTGATTATTGACTCGCATTTAAAATCAATGTCGAATGCGCCCGAGGACCGTACCAGATGAAGTTGTGACAAAATGTGAAATTCGCACTCCGACCTGTGAAAGGCAGCAATACGCAACACAGCGTATTGCTGCCGGAAACTACCAAGAAGAAGTAATGTAAATGTTCTCTGCTTGAAGTATAATTCCTACCATGCAATGGGCACCGAAATTTGGGTGAAACGTCGACTTTATTTGCTTGATATTGAGTATATCACGTTGATAGCTCTACCCCAAAATGGACCTGCTGCTGCAAATGGACAATTTCGATAGCACCATAGAGGATTGGGCTACATATATCGAGAGACTTGAGCAGTATTGCTTTGCTAACGATGTAGAAGCTGAAAGGAAAGTGGGGGTACTTCTGGGTGTAATGGGAGCTAAAACATATAACTTACTATGTACCCTTACAGCACCGACAAAGCCAGAAGAGAAGACCTTCATAGAGATTGTAAACGCGTTACAGACCCATCTAAATCCAAAGCCGCTGGTCATAGCCGAACGTTTCCGATTTCACAAACGGAATCAGCAAAAGACAGAGTCAATACCGGAGTACATTGCGGAGCTCCGCCAGCTCTCGCAGTATTGTCAGTTCGGACAGGGATTGTCGGATGCGCTCAGAGACAGGCTGGTATTCGGGTTACACAACGAGAGCACACAGAAACGGCTCTTATCAGAAATAGATCTGACATTGGCGCGTGCACTGGACATAGCCATATCAATGGAAACTGCCGAAAAAGATGCAGGAGAGTTACAGAGGAAAAATACAGTGGAATGCACAGTGAACAAGTTGAACACCCGACGTCAAGAGAAATCACAGGCATGCTTTCGGTGTGGTAAAAAGTCACATGACCCTGTCGATTGCTGGTTAAAAGACAAAGACTGTAGACAATGTAACAAAAGAGGACACATACAGAAAATGTGCAAATCGAAGCAGAGTGATAAAAAGTCACCCAAAACAAGAAAGAGGGAAGGAGAAGTGCATCAGGTTACTGAAACTGATTCAAATGACTCTGATGAAGAAGACATGTCATGTCTTGAACTTTTCTCTCTTATTAAAGAGACAGATCGCAAAATAATATGTGTGACACCTGAGGTAGAGGGGGTGGCACTAAAGGACACAATGTTTGACAGCAAGGACATCAGTTTACATACAGATAGACAATTGCGTCAGAGAACTTTGGAGAAAGGGAAGGAAATGGCCACAATCTCTGATGATGGTGATGTTGATGGCGATTATGATTATAATGATGATAATGGTGATGACGATTATGACGATAATAATGGTAATGATAATTGTGATGATGGTGACAGTAGTGATAAAGATGGTGATGATGATGCCTGTGACAACAGTTCTAAAACCAGAGACAAGCCCTACCACTGCTTAGACTGTGGTAAGAGTTATACCCGAGTCTATCATTTAAAAAGACACAAGCAAACACATAGCAAAGAAAAATTTCACCAATGCTCTGATTGTGGTAAAAGCTTCACTCGACCGGAGCATTTGAAAAAACACCAGCGAAGCCATATGACTGACAAATCATACCATTGCACTAACTGTGATGAGTGTTTCTCTAAAGCAGCACAACTAAGAAGTCACATGAAAGTGCATGCCGGGGAAAAGCCTCACCTCTGCACCGACTGTGGGAAACTATTCCAGTCGTTACATGCGTTTGAAAGACACCAGCAGAAACATGCTAGAAAGATGCTTCACCAATGCTCAGACTGTGGTAAAGGTTTTACCAGAGCCTATCACTTGAGAAGACACCAGCATACACATAAAGAGAAGTCTAATCACTGCTCTGATTGTGGTAAGAGCTTCACTCGTCCGGAAAATCTAAAAAGACACCAGCGGAAACACAAGGAAAAGACACGTTACCACTGCTCTATGTGTGAGGAGAAGTTCTCTACACAGGCAATGTTAAATAGTCACCTGCAGGTACATGTTGGAGAGCTACCTCACCATTGCTCTGACTGTGGAAAGGCGTTCTCAGACAAAAGACAATTTGACATCCACCAGAAAAGACATCAGCGAAAAACTGTAAAAAAGAGGTCTTACCTTTGCAGTGACTGTGGAATGACTTTCAGCAAGCCAAGCACATTTAAGGTACACCAGAGATCTCACACAGGAGAAAAACCATACAGCTGCTCAGAGTGTGGGAAGAGTTTTGTCCAGTCCACCACACTCCGGATCCACCTCCAGTGGCACGCTGGGGCGAGGGCCAGCTACTCCTGCCCTGTCTGTGGAAAGACTTTCTCTCGAGCTGACAGTGTGAGGAGACACCAGATGGTTCACACAGGAGACAGACCTCATGAGTGCCACTGCTGTGGGAAACGCTGCTTCCGACGGAGTGCTTTGATCATACATATGAGGAGTCACACTGGAGAGAAACCATACGTTTGTTCTGAGTGCGGGAAGAGGTTCTCCCAAGACGGTGACCGGAAACGACACCAAATAAGACACCACCCTGACCTCCGACCTGAAGAGGACAGCAGGCACAGGCACGCTACAGTACAGGCACACAGGCACCCAAATCCACCCTCAGCCCCTACCCTACTAGCTCATACTCCTTAGCCCCTATACCAGGGGGTCGCAAAGTAATTCCTGGAGGGTCTTGTGGTTTTTACTATTTCCCATATTATGGCTAAAATCTGCTAGCTAGCTAACCAACAATTGTAATTATGTATTTGAGAGACAAGTGCTCATTGTGCAAATGTATTTGTTTTCAATCAACATTGGAGATTAAATATAGCTTACATGTTGTCAACAATCTAAGCAAACTCCATTTATTTTGCCCCATAGTTGCGCACGCATCTGTTTTGTTGCTAAACAACCAACCCCTCTATGCAGATGTTGAAGCACCGTTGCTTGGAAAAACTCCCTAGAAAGCCAGGAACCTAGGAAGAAACCTACAGAGGAACCACATTCAGAATTTTTTTCGTAACTATATTACTATCCATTCATCATTGTGTACAGTATTCATGGTGCATTCAATAGATGGAAAACAATAAAAAATGATTTAGCAAAGCAGGATACTAGCTACAACTACAGTTATTTATCCCAGTAGCCTACATTATGCACAGAAACCACGTGACAGGCTTCTGATCACCGAAAAGGTCACTAGTTAGCCACAAAGTAAGAAGGTCTGCCTACTTGACCAATCAGATGAATGTTGAACGTGTATGCTGGCTTACAGTTTGCAGGCAACGACAAATCAGATGAGGGAGTGTGATGACCGTATGCCAACCGGCATGCAGGGGCAGACGAGATACATGCATTTGTTTTGTCTAGTGATCCATCAATGATTTGGTTATTTATTATCCATAATAAAACCAACAGGCTTTATCATGATGTTTACCCTTACTCATAGTTACTTGTCTTAAGCCTACATATGAGGACACCAAGGTCTGGACCGCAAATTTTTTCAAAAAACAAAAAAACAGTAGCGGCACAGTTATAATGCAAATAAACTACCATATAAACTGCATGCTACAGTCCTACTGCAGTATAACTAGTTGAACGTCATATGGACTTCAATTGAACTGCACACTGAGTTGATTGAAGACAGCATATTGCAGTTCATTTGATATTTTTAACATTTTGTTACTAAGTATGCGTGTCAAATTACGGTTGAGTTAGAATAGTAGAATACAAAAGGGGCAGTTTCAAAACTTATTTGTGCATCAGAAATGTTCGTCTTGTTATATGTCACTCATTGAAAGTCACTCAATTATCCCATGTCAGTAAAAAAATTAAGATTGGTAATTTAGTCTAGTTAGTCTAGCCAGCTATCTGAATTACTAACCGGACCTCCAGAGGGCCCTACTGATTTTGTTTGTCACGCTCACCAGATATCATATTAACATGGCATAAGTCATGGAAAAATGTGTAGAATTGCAGGAACTTAACTTTGAAACTGAATAAATGTCTCCCCACCCCTGTTGGAAGAAGAAAATTGAGGACTTAAAAATGTATATCTATCTATCTATATATATATATATATATATAATAAACCGGTTCCGGTTGGAGCGAGCGGTCGCATTCGCACTTCGCTCTGCAGGTTGTATAACTTTTTCATTACATTTCATTATAGTACAACGGTTGATTTGTCTAATCTTAGCAATTCTTCTTAGCTAGCTACATAGCCGTCCTTGTATCAGAGATAATTGCATAATTATCGTATTTCGTTGCCCTAACGTAGCCTTCACTGCTATTCGCCCAGGAGCTAGCTAACGCTAGCTAACGCACACAGATTAGCATCACTGTAGTGCTATTCACTCAACTGTACGACTTGATTAGTTTACTGTTAGCTAGCTACATAATCTTAGCCATTCTTCTTAGCTAGCTACATAGCCGTCCTTGTATCAGAGATAATTGCATAATTATCGTATTTCGTATTTCGTCGCCCTAACGTAGCCTTCACTGCTATTCGCCCAGGAGCTAGCAACGCTAGCTAACGCACACAGATTAGCATCACTGTAGTGCTATTCACTCAACTGTACGACTTGATTAGTTCAGTGTTAGCTAGCTACATAGCTGTCTTTGTTTCCAAGATAATTGTGTAGTTTAGTGTGTGTAGCCTTGGAGTGATTATCTTAATTCACTGAGGTTCGCTAGCCAGCTATTGTCGTTCTTTTAACTCAACGTAACGTAAACAACACTGCTAGCTAGCCAGCTAGCCCCGAATAGCAGCACTGTAGAAATTATTACACTCAACGGAACGACTTGATTAGTGTAGTGTCAACAACGCAGCTACTGCCAGCTAGCCTACTTTAGCAGTACTGTATCATTTTAATCATTTTAGTCAATAAGATTCTTGCTACGTAAGCCTAACTTTCTGAACATTCGAGACGTGTAGTCCGCTTGTCATTCCAATTTCCTTGCATTAGCGTAGCCTTTTCTGTAGCCTGTCAACTATGTGTCTGTCTATCCCTGTTCTCTCCTCTCTGCACAGACCATACAAACGCTCCACACCGCGTGGCCGCGACCACCCTAACCTGGTGGTCCCAGCGCGTACGACCCACGTGGAGTTCCAGGTCTCCGGTAGCCTCTGGAACTGCCAATCTGCGGCCAACAAGGCAGAGTTCATCTCAGCCTATGCCTCCCTCCAGTCCCTTGACTTCTTGGCACTGACGGAAACATGGATCACCACAGATAACACTGCTACTCCTACTGCTCTCTCCTCGTCCGCCCACGTGTTCTCGCACACCCCGAGAGCTTCTGGTCAGCGGGGTGGTGGCACCGGGATCCTCATCTCTCCCAAGTGGTCTTTCTCTCTTTCTCCCCTTACCCATCTGTCTATTGCCTCCTTTGAATTCCATGCTGTCACAGTTACCAGCCCTTTCAAGCTTAACATCCTTATCATTTATCGCCCTCCAGGTTCCCTTGGAGAGTTCATCAATGAGCTTGATGCCTTGATAAGCTCCTTTCCTGAGGACGGCTCACCTCTCACAGTTCTGGGCGACTTTAACCTCCCCACGTCTACCTTTGACTCATTCCTCTCTGCCTCCTTCTTTCCACTCCTCTCCTCTTTGACCTCACCCTCTCACCTTCCCCCTACTCACAAGGCAGGCAATACGCTTGACCTCATCTTTACTAGATGCTGTTCTTCCACTAACCTCATTGCAACTCCTCCAAGTCTCCGACCACTACCTTGTATCCTTTTCCCTCTCGCTCTCATCCAACACTTCCCACACTGCCCCTACTCGGATGGTATCGCGCCGTCCCAACCTTCGCTCTCTCTCCCCCGCTACTCTCTCCTCTTCCATCCTATCTTCTCTTCCCTCTGCTCAAACTTTCTCCAACCTATCTCCTGATTCTGCCTCCTCAACCCTCCTCTCCTCCCTTACTGCATCCTTTGACTCCCTATGTCCCCTATCCTCCAGGCCGGCTCGGTCCTCCCCTCCCGCTCCGTGGCTCGACGACTCATTGCGAGCTCACAGAACAGGGCTCCGGGCAGCCGAGCGGAAATGGAGGAAAACTCGCCTCCCTGCGGACCTGGCATCCTTTCACTCCCTCCTCTCTACATTTTCCTCCTCTGTCTCTGCTGCTAAAGCCACTTTCTACCATTCTAAGTTCCAAGCATCTGCCTCTAACCCTAGGAAGCTCTTTGCCACCTTCTCCTCCCTCCTGAATCCTTCCCCCCTCCCTCCTCCCTCTCTGCAGATGACTTCGTCAACCATTTTGAAAAGAAGGTCGATGACATCCGATCCTCGTTTGCTAAGTCAAACGACACCGCTGGTTCTGCTCACACTGCCCTACCCTATGCTCTGACCTCTTTCTCCCTCTCTCTCTCCAGATGAAATCTCGCGTCTTGTGACGGCCGGCCGCCCAACAACCTGCCCGCTTGACCCTATCCCCTCCTCTCTTCTCCAGACCATTTCCGGAGACCTTCTCCCTTACCTCACCTCGCTCATCAACTCATCCCTGACCGCTGGCTACGTCCCTCCCGTCTTCAAGAGAGCGAGAGTTGCACCCCTTCTGAAAAAACCTACACTCGATCCCTCCGATGTCAACAACTACAGACCAGTATCCCTTCTCTCTTTTCTCTCCAAAACTCTTGAGCGTGCCGTCCTTGGCCAGCTCTACCGCTATCTCTCTCAGAATGACCTTCTTGATCCAAATCAGTCAGGTTTCAAGACTAGTCATTCAACTGAGACTGCTCTTCTCTGTATCACGGAGGCGCTCCGCACTGCTAAAGCTAACTCTCTCTCCTCTGCTCTCATCCTTCTAGACCTATCGGCTGCCTTCGATACTGTGAACCATCAGATCCTCCTCTCCACCCTCTCCGAGTTGGGCATCTCCGGCGCGGCCCACGCTTGGATTGCGTCCTACCTGACAGGTCGCTCCTACCAGGTGGCGTGGCGAGAATCTGTCTCCTCACCACGCGCTCTCACCACTGGTGTCCCCCAGGGCTCTGTTCTAGGCCCTCTCTTATTCTCGCTATACACCAAGTCACTTGGCTCTGTCATAACCTCACATGGTCTCTCCTATCATTGCTATGCAGACGACACACAATTAATCTTCTCCTTTCCCCCTTCTGATGACCAGGTGGCGAATCGCATCTCTGCATGTCTGGCAGACATATCAGTGTGGATGACGGATCACCACCTCAAGCTGAACCTCAGCAAGACGGAGCTCCTCTTCCTCCCGGGGAAGGACTGCCCGTTCCATGATCTCGCCATCACGGTTGACAACTCCATTGTGTCCTCCTCCCAGAGCGCTAAGAACCTTGGCGTGATCCTGGACAACACCCTGACGTTCTCAACTAACATCAAGGCGGTGTCCCGTTCCTGTAGGTTCATGCTCTACAACATCCGCAGAGTACGACCCTGCCTCACACAGGAAGCGGCGCAGGTCCTAATCCAGGCACTTGTCATCTCCCGTCTTGATTACTGCAACTCGCTGTTGGCTGGGCTCCCTGCCTGTGCCATTAAACCCCTACAACTCATCCAGAACGCCGCAGCCCGTCTGGTGTTCAACCTTCCCAAGTTCTCTCACGTCACCCCGCTCCTCCGCTCTCTCCACTGGCTTCCAGTTGAAGCTCGCATCCGCTACAAGACCATGGTGCTCGCCTACGGAGCTGTGAGGGGAACGGCACCTCAGTACCTCCAGGCTCTGATCAGGCCCTACACCCAAACAAGGGCACTGCGTTCATCCACCTCTGGCCTGCTCGCCTCCCTACCACTGAGGAAGTACAGTTCCCGCTCAGCCCAGTCAAAACTGTTCGCTGCTCTGGCCCCCAATGGTGGAACAAACTCCCTCACGACGCCAGGACAGCGGAGTCAATCACCACCTTCCGGAGACACCTGAAACCCCACCTCTTCAAGGAATACCTAGGATAGGGTAAGTAAGGGTAGGTAATCCTTCTCCCCCCCAACAAGATTTAGATGCAAGTGGCTGTTCCACTGGTTGTCATAAGGTGTATGCACCAATTTGTAAGTCGCTCTGGATAAGAGCGTCTGCTAAATGACTTAAATGTAAATGTAAATATATATATATATATATATATATTATTTACTCCAATATCTGTATTGTTTTTAAAATTGCATGTAGACAAAAATGTACACTTTGATTAGAATTTTTTTCCCAAAATCCACAAGTAATCCTCAAGTAAAACGTACACAGTTAAATTGGCTGATTTAAGATAAACTTCAATCCTGTTACGTTATTTGGCACTTGGGCACTCACTATGGTCATTTATTTGCTTAACATCTTGATATGACCATTTTTTTAAAATTAAGTTTACCTCTTTATGATAGAATGTTAAAATTAGTTTAAATAAAAGTTGCCCTATTCAAAATGTACTCAATTGGTAGAATGTTCCACTCACTCTGCCCTACCAGTTTTTAGATGTCCGGTGTGAAACATTTAAACCAAATGCAAATGTATTTATGCTGTGGAACATGAGCCTTCATATCCTGCAATAGGCTTTGCAGATGTGAAGACAGGTCCGTCATGCACTGCTCATTTTGAAGATGATAAGTGAGGTCTGTGATCTCTTTATGATGGCCTGCACATTGACCCACAACACCTTCTTAGAGGTCCTCTTCTGTCCTCTTCCAGATGGACCTCAGTATGGACAGAAATCTTCTTCATCACCATGCTGCTCAGATGTGATGTTAAGAAAATGCAGCATTTCCCACGACCATAAACGCCTCGATCACACCTACAGTGTTTTCGCACAAATTGGTACGCAGCATCATCTGGATATGTGTGCAACAAAAGATCAACGTTCATTCTGCTTGGTCGGGTAGGCAGTCTTTCCGAGCCGGCATCACACTCCCTCGTCTAATTGGTCGACTCGGCGGGCCCTCAGACTTTGTGACTGTGGTAACTAGTGACGACCAATAGAAAACCGTGAGAGAGGGAAAGCTGATGATGTTCATATGCTCAAAAGCGTACAGGCTGCCGAAAATGCACAAGAAGAAGAAGCAGATGACGTCGCTCTGTTTACATCTTACCTACGTAGCTAGCATGTTTTTAAAGTGTAGATAGTTCCCTTAGCTATTTTTGATAACAATATTTTTTTTGTAAGCTAACTACAAGTTTTCCTTTCCCGGTCCGAATCTTAGATCGACTAATTGAGAAAAGTTTAGATTCAATCACCAGTTAAAAGGCAACACAGCAGTAGCGGGACAGCTAACTAGCTCGCTGGGATTCTCCTAGCCCAGCTTGATCATGACTCTCAGTTCCATTACATTACAGATAATAAACATTGGATGAAGTCTTCTGTATGGGAGAGTTTTGTTAAGAGCCACGAATCTCGGTTTGAATATTAATACGCATTAATTGCGGTACGGGTTTGGAAGTATAAATGACCTTATATCATATCAGCAAGGAATTATTTTCTAAAAACAAAAGGTTAAATTTATAAACACCACGTTCCCACATGGCCATATCTCCATGTTACAGCGAGTGTTTACGGAAAACAGACGGAAGACAGAGTTGACTACCTGTGCTAATTAGCTATATGTGTCTCCTAACACCTGTGTGTAAACAGAAGACAGACACCACAAGTGTTATCACTGAAAAATACTGTTGGTTGCAACTGTGCCAAAACCGGTTAAACCAGAGTACAGCGCAGGAGGTTGGTGGTACCTTAAATTGGGGAGGACAGGCTCGTGGTAATGGCTGGAGAGGAATCAGTGGAATGGTATCCAGTACATCAAACGCATTGTTTGATTCTATTCAATTTGCTCTGTTCCAGTCATGATTATGCATCATCCTCCCCTCAACAGCCTCCACTGGTGTACAGTAAGTCTAAGTAAGTCTGTATTTTGCATTTATGGAATAATTCTGATGTGAAATGAAAGTAGAGGGATTTATGTTTCCAGAACCATACAGCAATTGAGATGTCTGGTCACATGTTTTGGCTTCCAATCCATTTCGCCTTTGAACAGAACATGTCGGCCCTTGGACTGTAAGGAGTAACGTTAGGCTCCTTTCGTGGATTTTTGGGCTAGGACTCTCCTACTGTATCTTTACTTAACTGAAGGATAAATCCTCCCAAATCAAAAGCGTCCAGTGGATACAGAATAAAAGGCATCTCCATAGACAATGTGTTCTATATTAAATAATGCGATACCATTATATAGCATTTATCCTAGGCACTAATGTATGTTGCTACTAGAGCAGTGATACTTATTCAAGTACTGCGCATTCTGTGCTTGAATTTGAACAATTAGGTCATAGGCCATGTTCAGGAGCACCAACACCACTATGTATCATGGGTACATTGTGAACGACTGACTGATCTACAAATAACATTGAGTAGTTATTTATGATTCAAGGTGATTTGTAGATTAGTCCGTCTCGACTCGCCAAAAGATCGTACAAGATGAAGTTATGTAACTCACCTTTTTTTGTGACAAAATGTGCAATTCACACTCCGACCTGTGAAAGGCAGCAATACGCAACGCAGCGTCTTCGTCTACCGGAAACTCATAAGAAGAAAGAAGTCACGTAAACGTTATCTCTGCTTGAAGTACAATTCCTACCGTGTACTGAACACCAACATCGGGGAGAAAAATAGACTAAAAATACTTTATTTGCTTGATATTGAGGATATCACGTTGATAGCTCTACCCCAAAATGGACCTGCTGCTGCAAATGGACAATTTCGATAGCACCATAGAGGATTGGGCTACATATATCGAGAGACTTGAGCAGTATTGCTTTGCTAACGATGTAGAAGCTGAAAGGAAAGTGGGGGTACTTCTAGGTGTAATGGGAGCTAAAACATATAACTTGCTATGTACCCTTACAGCACCGACAAAGCCAGAAGAGAAGACCTTCATAGAGATTGTAAACGCGTTACAGACCCATCTAAATCCAAAGCCGCTGGTCATAGCCGAACGTTTCCGATTTCACAAACGGAATCAGCAAAAGACAGAGTCAATACCGGAGTACATTGCGGAGCTCCGCCAGCTCTCGCAGTATTGTCAGTTCGGACAGGGATTGTCGGATGCGCTCAGAGACAGGCTGGTATTCGGGTTACACAATGAGAGCACACAGAAACGGCTCTTATCAGAAATAGATCTGACATTGGCGCGTGCACTGGACATAGCCATATCAATGGAAACTGCCGCAAAAGATGCAGGAGAGTTACAGAGGACAAATACAGTGGAATGCACAGTGAACAAGTTGAACACCCGACGCCAAGAGAAATCACAGGCATGCTTTCGGTGTGGTAAAAAGTCACATGACCCTGTCGATTGCTGGTTAAAAGACAAAGACTGTAGACAATGTAACAAAAGAGGACACATACAGAAAATGTGCAAATCGAAGCAGAGTGATAAAAAGTCACCCAAAACAAGAAAGAGGGAAGGAGAAGTGCATCAGGTTACTGAAACTGATTCAAATGACTCTGATGAAGAAGACATGTCATGTCTTGAACTTTTCTCTCTTAAAGAGACAGATCGCAAAATAATCTGTGTGACACCTGAGGTAGAGGGGGTGGCACTAAAGGACACAATGTTTGACAGCAAGGACATCAGTTTACATACAGATAGACAATTGCGTCAGAGAACATTGGAGAAAGGGAAGGAAATGGCCACAATCTCTGATGATGATGGTGGTGATGGTGTTGATGGCGATTATGATTATAACGATGATGATGATGGGGATGATGATAATAATGTTAATGATCATTATGATGATGGTGACAGTAGTGATAAAGATGGTGATGATGATGCCTGTGACAACAGTTCTAAAACCAGAGACAAGCCCTACCACTGCTTAGACTGTGGTAAGAGTTTTACCCGAGTCTATCATTTAAAAAGACACAAGCAAACACATATCAAAGAAAAATTTCACCAATGCTCTGATTGTGGTAAAAGCTTCACTCGACCGGAGCATTTGAAAAAACACCAGCGAAGCCATATGACTGACAAATCATACCATTGCACTAACTGTGATGAGTGTTTCTCTAAAGCAGCACAACTAAGAAGTCACATGAAAGTGCATGCCGGGGAAAAGCCTCACCTCTGCACCGACTGTGGGAAACTATTCCAGTCGTTACATGCGTTTGAAAGACACCAGCAGAAACATGCTGGAAAGATTCTTCACCAATGCTCAGACTGTGGTAAAGTTTTTACCAGAGCCTATCACTTGAGAAGACACCAGCATACACATAAAGAGAAGTCTAATCACTGCTCTGATTGTGGTAAGAGCTTCACTCGATTGGAACATCTAAAAAGACACCAGCGGAAACACAAGGAAAAGACACGTTACCACTGCTCTATGTGTGAGGAGAAGTTCTCTACACAGGCAATGTTAAATAGTCACCTGCAGGTACATGTTGGAGAGCTACCTCACCATTGCTCTGACTGTGGAAAGGCGTTCTCAGACAAAAGACAATTTGACATCCACCAGAAAAGACATCAGCGAAAAACTGTAAAAGAGAGGTCTTACCTTTGCAGTGACTGTGGAATGACTTTCAGCAAGCCAAGCACATTTAAGGTACACCAGAGATCTCACACAGGAGAAAAACCATACAGCTGCTCAGTGTGTGGGAAGAGTTTTGTCCAGTCCACCACACTCCGGATCCACCTCCAGTGGCACGCTGGGGCGAGGGCCAGCTACTCCTGCCCTGTCTGTGGGAAGACTTTCTCTCGCTCTAACAGTGTGAAGAGACATCAGATGGTTCACACAGGAGAGAGACCTCATGAGTGCCACTGCTGTGGGAAACGCTGCTTCCGACGGAGTGCTTTGATCATACATATGAGGATTCACACTGGAGAGAAACCATACATTTGTTCTGAGTGTGGGAAGAGGTTCTCCCAAGATGGCGACCGGAAACGACACCAGATAAGACACCACCCTGACCTCTGACCTGAAGAGGACAGCAGGCACAGGCAGGCTTCTGGAGAGGCACACCAGTCCCAAATCCACCCTCAGCCACTACCCTCCTAGCTCCTACCTCCTAGTCCCTATACCAGGGGGTGTCAAACTCATTCCTGGAGGGTCTAGTGGTTTTTATTATTTCCTTTACATTTGTGTCCAATTAACACCTAGACAACCAGGTGAGGGGAGTTCCTAATCAAGTTCAAGGGAGGAGCGACAATCGGCAGACACTCGACCCACCAGATTTTGAGTTGACATCCCTGCCCTATACCCTCTACCCCGAGCTCATACATTTAGCTCCTAACCTCTAGCTCCTACTCCCTAGCTAGCCCCTGCCCTCTAGTAAATATCTGGTTCAAAGAACAGCTAAAATGTGAACCATTTTATGTCAGGTTGTTTGTTTTGTTTGCTTTTCCATTTCCTCCTTTAATTGTACATTGCTATTTGAGATGTGCTGTACTGTGTTCAGAGAACAATCCTGTAGTTCTCCCTTTCTGTTAGACTCACATTTGCTGCTTTCCAAATAACATTTGACAAATGTTTAGGCCACAGGGTAATAAATGTTTGTGGACCACTGTGTTATTAGTTTGTGTTTTTCAGTCACTTTGATTCAAGTTTAACAACCAGTAATACATTCATCAGTCCTTGTTTATATCATTGTAAACCAGAAGGTGAAAGTTGGGGTGTGCTGAGTTAGCAGAGGCTACGATTACACACAGTCCTATGTTTATGTATTCACAGTGCATTTGGAAAATATTCAGACCCCTTCACTTTTTCCACATTTTGTTACAGCCTTATTCTAAAATGTATTAAATTATTTCCCCCCCTTATCAATCTACACACATTACCCCACAATGACAAAACAAAAACGTTTTTTTAGACATTTTTGCAAATGTATTAAATATAAAACATCTGAAATATCATATTTACATAAGTATTCAGATATTTTATTCAGTACTTTGTTGAAGCACCTTTGGCAGCAATTACAGCCTCAAATCTTCTTGGGTATGATGCTACAAGCTTGGCACACCTGTATTTGGGGAATTTCTCCCATTCTTCTCTGCAGATCCTCTCAAGCTATGTCAGGTTGGATGTGGAGCCAGGATCAAGGGAAAGATGAATGGCGCAAAGTACAGAGAGATCCTTGATGAAAACCTGCTCCAGAGCGCTCAGGACCTCAGACTGGGGCAAAGGTTCACCTTCCAACAGGACAATGACCCTGAGCACACAGCCAAGACACTGCAAGAGTGGCTTTGGGACAAGTCTCTGAATGTCCTTGAGTGGCCCAGCCAGAGAATGGACTTGAACCCGATCGAACATCTCTGATCTGTGCCTCGATACAATCCTGTCTCGGAGCTCTACGGGCAATTCCTTCGACCTCATGGCTTGGTTTTTGCTCTGACATGCACTGTCAACTGTGGGACATTATATAGACCGGTGTGTGCCTTTCCAAATTATGTCCAATCAATTGATTTACCACAGCTGGTAAGGGTCTGAATACTTTCCGAATGCACTATATATTGTGTTTGTGTGTGTGTTAGGTCAATGTAGAGAAACCTCAGTAATGCAACTGAAACTGTATTGTGAACTGTGCTTAATAAACAGTCAATAGTACATGCTATTAGAATAAAAATAGCCTAATGCACATGTAACAGACAATAATACTACACAGAAACACAAGGGGGTTTGTGATTTCATTTTTATTATCATCAATTGCCCAATAGTTTAAAGAGGGCCAGGAAAACAGATAGGTCCACAATCAGCTAGCTATACAGTACAATACAACAGCATTCAAATGCAAATAAGCTCATTTGATCATCATATGAGGGCACATTATTCTGAGTAGCATTCACTGCTTACAGAGGACACGTCCAGGGTTGGAACCTAAAGTTATTAACTATGTTGAAAACCAGTCCCTGCTTCTATGTATGTAGCTATTTACAACTTACATGCAGACACTAAAGCCAGTTGAGAACAATAGGCTTTATTCACAGAGCACACAGACTTGACAGACCACTCTGGCCAGACAATCGCCTAGTGTCAAATGATAACATCAACATTTAAAACATCTTTACCTTTAGCCTATATAATACTAATGAAATAGTAATATGCAAATACAAGAGTTTATAAAAAACGCTACACAATGGATAGGCTACACAACAAGTAGGTCCCACTGGGCACAGACATCGTTCAATGTCTAGTTTTCATTTACATGTGGTTGATTTGTCAACTAACGTGAATTTAACTTGAGATTAACCAAAAATGTAACCTTGTCATTGGATGTGGGTTACAAGTTGGGTGAAAAATACGAAATTCCCTTAGTTGATTGATCACTGTTTCAATGTTTTGGTCGTTAGCTGCGCTCTCGGTGTGTATGGCTTCATTGGCAACATTTTTTATTTTATTTTCTGGTCGCCAGACCCCTATACAACGGTGTAGCCTACAACACACAGAAATATATGTTCGAAAAAAATATACACTGATTTCAAACTGAGGAAGTTAAAGTTTGGTGAAGTAACATAACAGACAATAACAGACAATCAAACCACATTTAAAAAAGTATCCTGATATCGTCTAGCCTACACATCATTTCCCTTATCAAAGCCTCCGTTCTAGGTGACCACAATAAAGATAACGTATGTGATGGGCATCAAACAGGAAGGGTAGACATTAACTTGTCTGTCCGGTTCCTGTGGCAAGTTTGGATGTGCGCAAAACTCTCTTTTCATCACCTACACATAATGTCTCTTGTCGAAGTTTCCGTTGGCCGAGATGGTCTTGGTGGGATAGGCACTCTTGCCTCGCTGGGGACAGGAGCAGCACAGCATGGTTCCCCCCAGAAGGAGCAGGGCTGTGGCGGCCCAGCCGATATAGATGGCCGCTCCTATCTCCCTCTTCTTGGACGAGGACACATCTGGGTTGTAAAAGTCTACTATGATGTTATTGGCCATCCAACAGAGGGGAACCAATACCAATAGACCGCTGATTATGTAGACCACCCCACCGGCGTGCACCACTTTTGCTTTCACCAATTCGGTCTTGATACAGTTAGTGCACTGCGCCCCAGCAATAGTCACCACCAGCCCCGCCACCCCAAGAACCGCCGCGATCACTGTGAGGGCGCGCGCTGTCTGCAGGTCATGGCTGAGCGCCAGCACCGAGTCGTGCATCTTGCACTGCATCTGGCCGGTGCTCTGCACCACGCATGACATCCAGAGCCCGTCCCAGTTGGTCTGCGCGACCACGATATTCATATCGATGAACGCCGTCACCTTCCACATGGGCAGCCCGCACGCGATCATGACCAGGAGCGAGCCCAGTAGGCACAACCCCATCCCCAGGAACTCCAGACAAGCAGAGAGCATGGTGAGCCTTTTTCTTCTTCAAATACAAAGAGGAGATTGAACAAAAATGTCATTTAATATCCACTAGAATATCAGAAAAATATCTTCTCCTATTCGCTGTAGAAATGTTAGGCTTATAATATATGAACTAAGATATGTTAGGATATTAACCTTTTTAGTAAGGTATATAGGCTCTCTAGCAGGACAGGATCTATGTACATCGCTGTCTGAATCCACTCTGTGCAGGATGGGGTGCGGGGTTTGTCATTTGTGGGACGGCTATTCCTACGCCACAGTTCAGATCAACAGTTACACTTATATGTCAAAACAAAGTGGACAGACTTTGAGCCAACCAGCGGCAAGGGCATTCTCCGCTTCAGCCAATGAGCAGGCAGAAGTTGCATCCAGGGAGACAAGAGTTTCGTGAGGAGAGCTGGTGTGTGTGTGGCAGTAACAGAAAAAAACAACAGATGGGCAGGTTGCCCCATGATTGACTCGGCTCTATATGAACTACAGTCTACCTTCATTGTATTACAGAAATTAGTATTGCAATTAGTATTGAATGCAGGTAAAACTAAGTACAGTTGAAGTCGGAAGTTTACATACACCTTAGCCAAATACATTTAAACTCAGTGTTTCACAATTCTTGACATTTAATCCTAGTAATAGTTCTCTGTCTTAGGTTAGGATCACCACTTTATTTTAAGAATGTTAAATGTCCGAATAATAGTAGAGAGAATGATTTATTTCAGCTTTTATTTCTTTCATCGCATTCCCAGTGAGTCAGAAGTTTACATACACTCAATTAGTATTTGGTAGCATTACCTTTAAAATGTTTAACTTGGGTCAAACTTCCACAAGCTTCCCACAATAAGTTGGGTGAATTTTGTTAAGTTTGTAAGCCTCCTTGCTCACACACGCTTTTTCAGTTCTGCCCACACATTTGATATGGGATTAAGGTCAGGGCTTTGTGATGGCCACTCCAATACCTTGACTTTGTTGTCCTTAAGCCATTTTGCCACAACTTTGGAAGTATGCTTGAGGTCATTGTCCATTTGGAAGACCCATTTGTGGCCAAGCTTTAACTTCCTGACTGATGTCTTGAGATGTTGCTTCAATATATCCACATCATTTTCTCCCTCATGGTGCCATCTATTTTGTGAAGTGCACCAGTCCCTCCTGCAGCAAAGCACCTCCACAACATGATGCTGCCACCCCCGTGCTTCATGGTTGGGATGGTGTTCTTCAGCTTGCAAGCCTCCCCCTTTTTCTTCCAAACATAATAATGGTCATTATGGCCAAACAGTTCTATTATTGTTTCATCAGACCAGAGGACATTTCTCCAAAAAGTACAGTCTTTGTCCCCATGTGCAGTTGCAAACCGTAGTCTGGCTTTTTTGTGGCGGTTTTGGAGCAGTGGCGGCTGGCAGTGGCGGCTGGCTTTTTTATGGCGGTTTTGGAGCAGTGGCGGCTGGCTTCCGGGTTGTATGGCGCTGTGTTAAGAAGCAGTGCGGCTTGGTTGGGTTGTGTGTCGGAGGACACATGACTTTCAACCTTCGTCTCTTCCGAGCCCGTATTGGAGTTGTAGCGATGAGACAAGATAGTAGCTACTAAACAATTGGATACCACGTAATTGGGGAGAAAAAGGGGTAAAATTCACACAAAAAAAATAAAAATAAAATATTAATCTCCAATGCAACATCACAATGGACAGATTGCACCACAGTGTGTGTGTAGCAGGGGTATGGACAGCCATTGGGCGGTTAGGTATGACTCCTTTGGGTTTCCATGAAAAGTGGGGGAAAAACGTGATACGCTTCCGCATGTAATATTTGATTTTGATTTATAAGTTTACTGTTGAAGCTGCTTCACTCAACTCTGCCTCACACCACACCATTACCAAGTTAGTTTGCTTCTTAGCTAGCTGTACAAAGTGTAAGAGTTAGCTTTAGCCTATTTAGCTAGCTCAAACCAGCTAATCTGCTATGATGTATATCAGAAATTGGCTTTGCCAAAGTACCCAAACAATGGAGAAGGAGAGTGATGAGCAGTAGCCGCAGCATCAAACCACCGAGGTGACGACCAAGCCCAGCAGTATTGGAGGAGCCAGTCCAGGTTAGCCTAAAATCCTACCCTTGCCGCAGGTTCTGTCCAAAAACATTAATTTAATAGCAACTGGTTCATAGGAAGAGAGTGCCCGGAATACTTGCTTGATGCAGATGCAGCATTTTGTTTCCCATGTCGAAAGTTCTCTGTTGGATCCAATGCTAACGCAGACAAGGACTTTGCTCAAGCTGAGTATTTTAACTGGATGAATGCTATTGATTGTACCAAAGATTTTGGATTTGCTAGGCAGTTATCATACAAAAAGCATTTGAAATGCACTGCACTGTGGAAAGAAAAACTAGTTCAAAGTGCTATGGAAACATCGGTGTCAACACAAATATCCCCACGTGCATTCGGAAATTATTCAGACCGCTTGACTTTTTCCACATTTTGTTATGTTATATCCTTATTCTAAAATGTATATTTTTAAAAATCCCTCATCAATCTGCACATAATACCCCATAATGACAACGCGAAAACAGGTTTTTAGAAATGTTTGCTAATTTATTAAAAAAACAAAAAACAGAAATACCTTACTTACATAACGATTCAGACCGTTTACTATAAGACTCGAAATTGAGCTCAGGTGCATCACGTTTCCATTGATCATGTTTTGGTACCCCTCCCCAGATCTGCGCCTCAACACAATTCTGTCTCGGAGCTCTATGGAGAATTCCTTCAACCTCATGGCTTTGTTTCTGCTCTGACATGCTCTGTCAACTGTGGGACCTTATATAGACAGGTGTGGGCCTTTACAAATCATGTCTAATCAATTGAATTTACCACCGGTGGACGCCAATCAAGTTGTCGAAACATCTCAAGGATGATCAATGGAAACAGGATGCATCTGAGCTCAAGTCTCAGAGAAAAGGGTCTGAATGCTTATGTAAATAAGGTATTTATGTTTTTTCTAATAAATTAGCAAAGATTTCCAATATTTTGTTTTTGCTTTGTCATTATAGGGTATTGTGGTGTGTAGATTGATGAGGATAGATTGTTTTATTCAATCCATTTTAGAATATGGCTGTAACATAGTAAAATGTGTAAAAAGTCAAGGGGTGTGAATACTTTCCGAATGTACTGTAAGTCATTCTGTACAAGAGCGTCTGCTAAATGACTATAATCTAATGAAAATGAATGGCAACTTCAAAATACTGTGATGCTTTATCACTTACACACCTTGTTCTTACCGAGCTAACAAAGGTAGGCATTGACACAGAAAACATACTTAGTCAATGTTATGATGGCGTGAGTGTGATGTCAGGTAAAAAGGGGTATGCAGAGAATATTGCAGGACAAAGTAAACAGAGAAGTGCCATATGTTCATTGTTAAAACCACCAGCTTCACTTAGTGGTCGATTACGCGATGTAATCTGAAATAGCACTGGAGGACTTTTATAATGTCTGTGACTCACTCTACAGGTTCTTAAATAAACCAACAATGGCTACCCTGTACACCAGAGAAACTTCGAAAAGACTACTGGATCAAAGGTGGACTGGAATCCTGGCTACTGTGTTGTTGTTAAAAGTTGTGAAGTTCCTCTCTGACATCGAATGTATGTGTTCCTACAACACAGAAGTAAGACTCGGGGCTTCAGGGCTGCTGAAGGCGGTGACGGATCCCAGCTTTAAGTTTACAACCACCATGGTGCACAAAATTTTCAGTCTTCTCGGACCACTTTTTAATTTTTTTATTAAATATTTACATTTTTTATTTAACCTTTATTTAACAAGGCAAGTTAGTTAAGAATAAATGATTAATTACATTTACAGCCTACCCCGGCCAAAACCGAATCCAATCGCCTTTTGTTTTACGAGGCCTACTACCTTGTATCTCTGTTTTGTTCTAGTCACATTCATTTGTTCAAATTGTTGCAATTCTAAGCCAAACTGGTATTCAGTATTTTTGTTTGCATGCATGAATAACTACACTACTACTTTCAGCATTTAGTTTAAATAATTTTGGTAAGAAAGCTGTGTGTACGGCTGCATTCACTTAGAGCAATTCCCCTATTACAAACAGCCTATCTATCTATCTATCTATCTATCTATCTATCTATCTATCTATCTATCTATCTATCTATCTATCTATCTATCTATCTATCTGTTTTGTAGCCTATATTCTTTACCAAATGGCCTTGTTGTAGGGCGCTGTCCATTGTGCTGATACAGCGCAGCAGAGAGGCTATAGATTTCGGAGTCTCTGCATTTAAACTTTATGTTTATTGTGCAGTGGCAGTCGGTGACATTTAAGATGAGGGAGGATGATTTTTTGTTGTTGTTGAGCATGGCCTTATTTCTATTACAACATATTGGATGACTGTCATTCATCATCCATTCACCCAGCTCAATGTAACATCGATAAGTTTAGGCTACTACATGATACTCAAACGTTCCCTACACCTATCATGAGGTTGCTACAACCTACCCTAAGAATTAATATTTACAACGTAGTTGCACAGGTTGAGAGAAATTTGAGTAATCAAGGTGACAGACACTGACACATTCAATACCACCTTGCACACTCGTGCCCGCATCTAGCTGATCTAAGGTACAATCATTAGTCCAACAGTTGCAAAAAATAGTTTCATTTGGACAAATTAAGGTATATTTATCCCCGTTTCGTTCTGTTTAGAAACGTTTTTCAACAGAATCGGCGGAATGAATACACCCCTGTGTCAGAAGGTGAGTGTAGCTGGTGCATGAAGTCAGGCGCTGGAGACCAGAATGAGTGAGCAACGTACTTTACTCAACAAGGCACAAGGTAACAATTACACTTGACCAAAACAAGACGGTAAAGATAAAGCACGGGTAACACAGCACCCGTCAAAAAACCAGCCAACAAAGTAAACCTAACTGAACATGTAATAATCCCACACAAAACCATGGGGGAAACAGAGGGTTTAAATACAGGAACAAATTATTGTGAAATGGAAAACAGGTGTGTGAAAACAAAGACAAAACCAAAGGGGGAAAAAAAGTGGATCGGCAATGGCTAGTAGACCGGCGACGCCGACCGCCGAGCGCTGCCTGAACAAGGAGAGTCACCTACTTTGGTGGAAGTCGTGACAGTACCCCCCCTTGACGAGCCTCTCCTTGTTCAGGCGGCGGTCGGCGTCGCCAGTCTACTAGCCATTGCCGGTCGGCGCTAGCCTTTTGCCACCTCACGGCCCATTGTAGGTGCACATGGGCGGCGTCCCAGGTCTACTCCGAGCTCTTAAACCATTCGTCCACCGCAGAAGCTTCGATCTGGCTCTTGATGCCAAGGTGCCAGAACCGGCTGATACCCCAGTACGCACTGGTAAGGAGAAAGGTTAGTGGCGGAGTGAGTTTTGGGCCATCTCTGCCCAGGGGATGAATGCCGCCCACTCCCCCGGCCGGTCCTGACAATATGACCGCAGAAACCTAACCACATCCTGGTTTACTCTCTCCACCTGCCCGTTACTCTCGGGGTGAAAACCTGAGGTGAGGCTAACCGAGACCCCCAGACGTTCCACGAATGCTCTCCAGACCCTGGACGTGAACTGAGGACCCCAATCAGAAACTATGTCCTCAGGCACCCCGTAGTGCTGGAAGAAGTGTGTGAACAGGGCCTCAGCAGTCTGTAGAGCCGTAGAGCCACAGGGCGAAGGGAGGAGACGGCAGGACTTAGAAAGGATCATGGTGTTGCCCTGTGAGGGAGGAAGATCTGTCAGGAAGTCCACCGACAGGTGCGACCACGGCCGTAGCGTTACGGGTAAGGGTTGTAATTTCCCTTTGGGCAGGTGCCTGGGAGCCTTGCACTGGGCGCACACCAAGCAGGAGGAAACATAAACCCTCACGTCCTTGGCCAAGGTGGACCACCAGTACTTCCCACTAAGGCAACGCACCGTCGGACCGATGCCAGGATGACCCGCGGATGGTGACGTTTAGGCCCAATAGATCAAACGGTCGTGGACAGCAATGTACAGGTGCCCAGCAAGACACTGGGGGGCTCTGTGCATAACGCCCGCTCAATGTCCGCGTCCAGCTCCCACACCACCGGTGCCATCAGGCAAGAGGCCGGAATTATGGGAATGTGATCCATGGACCTCTCCTCTATGTCATACATCTGGGACAGTGTGTCTGCGCTCTGGGAACCTGGTCTGTAGGATAGAGTGAAAGCAAAATGGGTAAAGAACATAGCCCACCTTGCCTGGTGAGGGTTCAGTCTCCTCGCCGCCCGGATGTACTCCAGATTGCGGTGGTCAGTCCAGATGAGAAAAGGGTGTTTAGCCCCCTCAAGCCTTGACAACAGCCAATAGCTCCCGGTCCCCCACATCATAGTTTTGCTCCCCTGGCTGAGCTTCTTTGAAAAGAAAGCACAGGGGCGGGGCTTTGGTGGCGTGCCCGAGTACTGAGAGAACATGGCTCCTATCCCAGCCTCAGACGCGTCCACCTCCACTATGAACGCCAAAGATGGATCCGGATGAGCCAGTACGCGAGCCGAGGTAAACAGAGCCTTCAGGTGACCAAAAGCCCTGTCCAACCTCAGCTGACCACTGCAGCCGCACCGGTTCCCCCTTCAGCAGTGAGGTAATGGGAGCTGCTACCTGACCAAAACCCAGATAAACCTCCGGTAGTAGTTGGCAAACCCCAGAAATCGCTGCACTTCCTTTACCGTGGTGGGAGTAGGCCAATTACGCATGGCTGTAATGCGGTCACCATCCATCTCCACCCCTGAAGTGGAAATGCGGTACCCTAAGAAGGAGACGGACTGTTGGAAGAACAGACATTTCTCAGCCTTGACGTACAGGTCATGCTCCAACAGTACAGGTCATGCTCCAACAGTCGACCAAGCACCCTGCGCACCTCGGCGCGTGTAGCGGAGTATATCAGAATGTCATCAATATACACCACTACACCCTGCCCGTGCAGGTCCCTAAAAAATCTCATCAACAAAGGACTGGAAGACTGATGGAGCATTCATCAACCCGTACAGCATGACGAGGTACTCATAGTGCCCTGAGGTGGTACTAAATGCCGTCTTCCACTCATCCCCCTCCCGGATACGCACCAAGTTGTAAGCGCTCCTGAGATCCAATTTTGTGAAGAAGCACACCCCGTGCATTGACTCGATCGCACTGGCGAGAGTGACGCTTGGCTTATTAGTATATTTGGTTTTCCAAGGCATATTTTATTGTATCTCTGCAACCAACTCTCTCCAGTATTAGAAAGGGAGACGAAATGCAGCAATGCCATCCCAGTGCAAACCCAAGTCTGCTCCACCCTGGGATTTATGGCCACTGGAACATTCCAACAGGAGATTGTGGATCTCACAGTGATCAGATCGATACCTCGATAGTCAATACACGGGCACAGACCCCCATCCTTCTTCTTCACAAAAAATAAACTTGAGGAGGCAGGTGAAGTGGAGGGCCGAATGTATCCCTGCCTCTGGGATTCAGAGACATATTTTTCCATAGCCACCGTCTCCTCCTGTGACAGAGGATACACGTGACTCTTGGGAAGTGCTGTGTCTACCAGGAGATTTATTGCGCAATCCTCCCGTCGATGAGGTGGTAATTTAGTCGCCCTCTTCTTACAAAAGGCGAGAGCCAAATCGCCATATTCTGAGGGGATGCGCACGGTGGAGACCTGGTCTGGACTTTCCACAGTAGTCACACCGATGGAAACCCCCACATACCTCCCTGAGCACTCACGTGACCACCCCTTGAGAGCCCTCTGTTGCCACGAAATAGTGGGGTCATGACACCCTGATCACATGCAAACACAGTTCACTGTCATAGCAGCCACATACAAACAGCATGATCCCTTTGATCGTTGTATAATTCCTTCTCGCATGAACATGCTCTTCTCCTCTCCTCTCACCTTTTCCCTTTCCTTGTGGACTTCAGTGCAAAACACATCAGCTGTCTGTGACCAGGCAAAAAAAACATTTCCAAGCCAAACCTTCATATCATAACCGCTATCCACTACACATAGCCTTCATCGTTATTACCATATTACCTAACGTCATAATCAACAGAACTAACACATGCAGTACAGTGTACAGTCAGAAAGCAGTTTAGCAGTTACACCGGCAGGCCCGGTGGCAATACATTTATAAAACTCAAAGCTTACATTGACATGGAAGAGTTCCACTGTTGAACAGCCATAGCCAGCTAGCTAACGTAGCACCCCTCTCTGTTTGAGCTGGGTGTTTTATGTAAATTAAACTAGCTAGCTGCATTGGTTAGCTAAGTAAGTGAGACTGAAAGTGGAAAAATATACAACAAAATATCTTTCTCTCTCTCTCTGCTTCTACTTCATTTTTTAAGAAATTAATTTGTCTAAAACTGTTCAACTGTTGTCTTTCTCTCTCTTTGAGTCAACTACTCACCACATTTTATGAACTGCAGTGCTAGTTAGCTGTAGCTTATGATTTTAGTACTAGATTAATTCTCTAATCCTTTGATTGGATGGACAACATGTCAGTTCATGCTGCAAGAGCACTGATAGGTTGGAGGACATCCCCTGGTAGTTGTCATAATTCGTGCTGTTGCTGTGACGATATTATTGCCACACTGGCGGTCAAGAGTCATGAAGGCAGTCAAATTCCATGTGACTGTTTAATCACAGTAACTAGGCTTCTCCAAGCACTGATGCTGCTGCTGATCATTGGCAGCCTAACAAACTTGCTAACTGCCTCGTAATCAGCAATCTATTGTCCCTCTAATCACTCTGACATCAATGCAAATGTATCCGAAAATCTATTCAAACACTTCATGAGAGCCCATGAGATGTTGCACAACATTTCTATAGGCTATGCAATTGCGCAATTAAAAAAAGAGTGGTGGCCTCTACTAAAAAGAGGAGGATCAGCTTTCTATAGGCTAGGCCTACAATATTTATTTCTCAACTTTCCTAATATTAAGCACATTGCTTATACAACAGGAGTATAGCCTACCTGGCTGGCATGAAAACAAACCACAGGGAAAATCATCATGATCAATTTGTACTTATACTTGAGATTGTTTGTAAATTGAAGCACACCTCTAACCATGCGTACCCACAGTACCTTGTGGTAGAAAAGTCCAACTGCTAATGAAATTCCATCCACCAAATGGAGAAAGGATTGACATACTGGACCAAATCATAAAAATATGAAGAAAAAATACAATACATTAATCGTTTATTTCGTATTACTTTTATAGACACTTAAACCCAAGTCTGCTCCACCCTGGGATTTATGGCCACTGGAACATTCCAACAGGAGATTGTGGATCGGTCTGGCATTTCACAACCAACCATGAGTCCAATATTGCCTGCAGTCCTTCATGGCATTATTTAATTGACCCCCACAATACGTTTCCGTACACTGCTGTGCAACAGGCCAGAGTGAAAAGGGATTTCCATACCATAGCTGGATTTCCCAATGTCATTGCAGCAGTTGACTGCACCCACATCGCAATAAAAGCACCATCAATGAATTAATTCAACTTCGTCAAAAGATACGGTTTCCATTCTGTCAATGTGCAGGTCATCTGTGATTCACATTTGGCTTTGTTGAATGTAGTGGCCAAATGGCCAGGTAGGACACGATTCATTCATTGTGCGGAACAGTTCAGTCGGCCTCCAGGAAGGAGCTGTTGAGGATGGATGGCTTATTGGTAAGTGACATGTTTTTATTTTCAAGGTTTTATTTGCCATGTTCGACCTCTACTGGGAAACAGTATCTGAATGGTGTGTTTCATAACTGCAGGAGACCAGGGCTACCCATTAAAAACATGGATGTTGACTCCCCTCACAAACCCCTCAAACCAACAAGAGTCAAGGTACAACCAAGCCCACGCACACACAAGAACATCAGTGGAGCGCACCATAGGCCTGCTAGAAGGGCGCTGTGCTTGTCTGGGACAGGAGGCACACTGCAATACTAGCCTAGCAAGGTTTGCCTCTGAAATGACATTCCTTCAAATCCCATTACGTGAATGTAATACAATGTGCAAATTCCTTTTTAGGTTTGTTACATTGTCAAGGCTTGCAGTGTGCTCCACAACATTGCAATCAAAAATGGTATTCCACTGAAGGATCCACCCAGACCCAATGAGCCCATGCCTGACAGGGAGTTTTTCCCACCACCCATAGCTCTGGCACTGAGGACAAGAGTCAATATCATACAATGGTTTTAGATATCTGTTCTTCCAAATATTGTAATCAAATCAACAAGGAAAACACATTTACATTGCACCAGAATTTATTGTCTCACATGTTTGTCACAATCAACAAGTTATTTCAATGATTGATTTCTCTCTCAGGCCGTTGCATACGTCCTCCAGCTGCATACGTCCTCCAGCTGCTGTTTGAGTCCAAGAATTTATGTGTTGATCTCTTGTTTCAGGACTGCGTCAGTCAAAACATGTGGTGCAGCTGAATCGCTCCACAAAGAGGACACCCTTCTGGTAGGCCTGGGACTGAGGGGTCAGGGGACACCCTTCTGGTAGGCCTGGGACTGAGGGGTCAGAGGACACACTTCTGGTAGGCCTGGGACTGAGGGGTCAGAGGACACCCTTCTGGTAGGCCTGGGACTGAGGGGTCAGAGAACACCCTTCAGGTAGGCCTGGGACTGAGGGGTCAGAGGACACCCTTCTGGTAGGCCTGGGACTGAGGGGTCAGAGGACACCCTTCTGGTAGGCCCGGGACTGAGGGGTCAGAGGATACCCTTCTGGTAGGCCTGGGACTGAGGGGTCAGAGGACACCCTTCTGGTAGGCCTGGGACTGAGGGGTCAGAGGATACCCTTCTGGTAGGCCTGGGACTGAGGGGTCAGAGGACACCCTTCTGGTAGGCCTGGGACTGAGGGGTCAGAGGACACACTTCTGGTAGGCCTGGGACTGAGGGGTCAGAGGATACCCTTCTGGTAGGCCTGGGACTGAGGTGTCAGGCAAATCACCCACATCTGTCAAGATTTCATGTTTTGTTATTTTCGTAATATTCATTGTTACATTTATTGTTATATATATTTCTTATATTTGTCAACAAAAAGTATTTAGATGTGGTCCATGTCTGAATATGGTTGTGAAAATAAAGCTTGACATTTTAAATTTCATTAACTGTTCTGCACTCAGATGAGGCAGAATTTACTACAGCTCAAGCCTGCTCCCAAGCAAGATTTTGTCTGTTATTTGTCAAGCCATTGCTGAGGGCTCCAAAAAGTATGACTTGTTTTGCTTCCACTTCAATGATCAAAACTTATATTCAGTGTACTAAAAAAGTTTTTTCTTTGTCTTCCTTGATTTCCCCATGTTGGCAGACAGAAATTAGTAACATTTCTTGCAGCTTTAAAGGGAAGGTTTGTGACCATAAATGGTCATTTAGGGCGGTTCTTTATGTAAATGAGACTTCACGTGCACTAGCACAGTGTTTTAGCACGTGTCTGATTTATCAAGGCAAAATACTTACAGGTGTGTGTAAATCTGTAAACGATGGGTGCTGAGAGTCGGGAAGCAAATTCAGGGAGTCAGTGAACAAAGACTTCACAAAATGGGACAAACACCAAATTGAGACTCTGCACGCAGAATTCTGCAAAAATATCCTCCGTGTACAACGTAAAACACCAAATAATGCATGCAGAGCAGAATTAGGCCGATACCCACTAATTATCAAAATCCAGAAAAGAGCCATTAAATTCTACAACCACCTAAAAGGAAGCGATTCACAAACCTTCCATAACAAAGCCATCACCTACAGAGAGATGAACCTGGAGAAGAGTCCCCTAAGCAAGCTGGTCCTGGGGCTCTGTTCACAAACACAAACACACCCTACAGAGCCCCAGGACAACAGCACAATTAGACCCAACCAAATCATGAGAAAACAAAAAGATAATTACTTAACACATTGGAAAGAATTAACAAAAAACAGAGCAAACTAGAATGCTATTTGGCCCTACACAGAGAGTACACAGCGGCAGAATACCTGACCACTGTGACTGACCCAAAATTAAGGAAAGCTTTGACTATGTACAGACTCAGTGAGCATAGCCTTGCTATTGAGAAAGGCCGCCGTAGGCAGACATGGCTCTCAAGAGAAGACAGGCTATGTGCTCACTGCCCACAAAATGAGGTGGAAACTGAGCTGCACTTCCTAACCTCCTGCCCAATGTATGACCATATTAGAGAGACATATTTCCCCCAGATCACACAGATCCACAAAGAATTCGAAAACAAATCCAATTTTGAAATTCCACAGTGTGCCATCACAGCAGCAAGATTTGTGACCTGTTGCCACGAGAAAAGGGCAACCAAAGAAGAACAAACACCATTGTAAATACAACCCATATTTATGCTTATTTATTTTATCTTGTGTCCTTTAACTATTTGTACATTGTATATATATATAAATATATATATATAATATGACATTTGTAATGTCTTTACTGTTTTGAAACTTCTGTATGTGTAATGTTTACTGTTCATTTTTGTTGTTTTTCACCTTATATATTCACTTTGTATGTTGTCTACCTCACTTGCTTTGGCAATGTTAACACATGTTTCCCATGCCAATAAAGCCCTTGAATTGAATTGAATTGAATTGAGTGTTTTAATAAATAAACGGAACAGGTGAGTGTCATAATGCGCTGCTGCGTGTAAGGATGGTGACAAGTGTGCGCCATAACGAGCAGCCTGGTGACCTAGAGGCCGGAGAGGGAGCACACGTGACATAATCAGGTGTACGAGCAATTGATAAATACCACATTTTTTGTACTTTTAAATGTTTTCTTTGTGAGTTAATTTAGAAGCATTCCACGCAACATTGATAAATGAGGGCCCTGATCACGTGATGGAGCGCGCAGCATTAAGGGAGAAGGCCACAACGGCCACTGGCGGCAAAAGGCATGGATATTTTTAGGGGGCATTACGGCCAAACAAAGAGGATGCCGCTGTGTAATTCTAGGCATTATCAAGTGCTTGTCAAATTGTGAATGAGTGACTGATGTAGTGTGTACATCCTGCACAAAAATCAGAGCTCATGCCATTCAAGCAACTTTTTTCAAATCATCATTAGAGTCACATCATGCAACTTAACATGTATTAAAAATCAAAACATATAGCCAGACGTTTGTAGAACAACTAAAGTTGCATTATTAACTCTAAATGAAGCATATAGGAGGACCTGTTTCTTTGTTAACCGCACTCCCTCAAATTGTTTGGAGAAAATATCCTTTCTATTTTAATCAGCTTTGTTCAATTGTATTCTTCATACTATAAAATAATGCCAAGGAATTCTAAGAAAATCTTGACTGCTAAATGAACTAGTGTAGCACACAGCCATTTGGCATAGCCAGATCAGGATCTACCATTGTAAGGTTCTGCTTTAATTTTCTTAGTCAACCTTGTGTTCTTTTTCTTCATGTTCTTGAACGTAGCCCTGTTTCTTTGTGTTCTGGAACGTCTGTCTTTCATTTTTGTTCATTGATTTCACCTGTGTTCGTTTCTCACCTGGTCTCATCAGCTCCCTATTTAGTTCAGTCAGTTCTTTCTGTTTGTATGGTTGTGAGGTATTGTTTGTTTTTGACTACCTACCTGCGTTTGACCATTGCCTGTGACCATGATTCCTGCCTTCTGCGAAGGCATAATAAATATCTGCCATGCTCTGTGTGTGAATCTACACCTTTTTCTCCCTGAGTATTCATTACAAACATAAGGACAACTCAGAGTATGCTATTCTGTTCTTCTGAAATATGACATTTTCTTAATATCATGCTTCTTTAGACCTGTCTAAAATAAATAATGGGTTTAGTGTGAAGGTGTAGGTTATATTACATGGATTTATTAGACTTTTTAAATGAAGATGTTCCACAGGTCTGCATCAGTGGCTTGTAGGTTATGTGGAAGTCAGGAGATGCTAAATGTGTTTATGTTAATTAACAGTCAATTACTGTGAGACCGACAGTTATTTGCTTGACAATCACCCACTGACAAGATTTTGTGAATGCCACAGCCCTAGATAATTACTGTGTCAGTCTACGGAAGGGGGTGAGAACCACAAGCCTCCTAGGTTTTGTATTGAAGTCAATGTACCCAGAGGAGGACTGAACTAGTTGTTCTCTGGCTACACCATGGTGCTACCCTACAGAGTGCTGTTGAGGCTACTGTAGACCTTTCATTGCAAAACAGTGTTTTAGTCAATTATTTGGTGAGGTGAATATATTTAGTATAGTTTTATCTAAAAAGGATAACTTTTTAAAAACTTCTTCAGCCTAGGGTCCTTTTTTCTCAATTTCCGCCTGACTGACATGCCCAAAGTAAACTGCCTGTTGCTCAGGCCCTGGTGACAGTATATGCATATAATTGGTACCATTGGAAAGCAAACACACCACAGGGTGTCAGCACTCTACGTTCAAGGTTTCAGGCTTGTTCTTTCCAAAACAAGTAAGAAATATGAGTTTTAGTACTGGGACACAATATTGGAAATTTGTGTTTGGGCGCACAAGGAAGACAAGACGCACCTGCTAATATCGGTTTCCTATTGAACATATTTCTTCCCGTATTAAATATTGTAGTTTGATTACATTTTAGGGTATCTGAGGAGTCAATAGAAATGGCTACTGTAAATCGGACAGTGCAGTTAGATTAACAAGAATTTAAGCTTTCAACCGATATAAGACACTTGTATGTACCTACATGTTTAATATCCATAATTTGTATGATTATTTATTTGAATTGCGCACCCTCCAGTTTCAACGGAAGTTGTCCCGCTAGCGGGATGCCCATCCCAGAGAGGTTTGTTAATGTTTCACTATTTTTCATATAAGTAAATTCACTGAGGATGGGCCTTCCCTTCCTCCTCTGAGAATCCTCCATTGTTATTGTGGTAGAGCGCGTTTGTATAAGCAGAATTCAACATAAGTCCAATGCAAAAAACATATCAAATTGATCCCCTGAGCCGATTTCAACTGCGATTTCAACTGCCCCCTTCTCCTGTTCTTCTCTGCAGATCCTCTCAAGCTATGTCAGGTTGGATGGGGAGCGTTGCTGCGCAGCTATTTTCAGGTCTCTCCAGAGATGTTTGATCAGGTTCAAGTTTGGGCTCTGGCTGGGCCATTCAAGGACATTCATAGACTTGTCCCGAAACAACTCTTGCGTTGTTTTGGCTGTGTGCTTAGGATCGTTGTCCTGTTGGAAGGTGAGGTTTCCCAGTCTGAGGTTCTGAGCGCTCTGGAGCAGGTTTTTTTTTTATCAGGAATCTCTCTGTACTTTGCTCAGTTCATCTTTGTCTTAATCCTGACTAGTCTCCCTTAATTTATAAAGCCCTTTTACAAAATCTCCAACTGTACCTAACATTATTATTATTAAACTAAAGACTTATGAGTTACCACACCCGGTCTTAGAGATAGCTAACTCTGGAAATGCCAGCTGATTGAGGACTCTGTTACTGATTGTCAGGGTTTTCCTGTGGTGAAGTAGAGCGTGTTTAATAAACACGGATAAACATGAACACTACAAAAACATTAAACTTGGAAAACCAAAAACAGCCCTATCTGGTGCAAAACACAGAGACAGGAACAATCACCCACAAAACCCAACACAAAACAGGCTACCTAAATATGGTTCCCAATCAGAGACAATGACTAACACCTGCCTCTGATTGAGAACCATATCAGGCCAAACATAGAAATAGACAAACCAGACACATAACATAGAATGCCCACCCAGCTCACGTCCTGACCAACACTAAAACAAGGAAAACACATACGAACGATGGACAGAACGTGACAGAACCCCCCCCAAGGTGCGGACTCCGAACGCACAACCTAAACCTATAGGGGAGGGTCTGGGTGGGCATCTCTCCGCGGTGGCGGCTCTGGCGCTGGACGTGGACCCCACTCCATAATTGTCTTAGTCCACCTCCTTAGTGTCCCTTGAGTGGCGACCCTCGCCACTAACCTTGGCCTAGGAAACCTAACAATGGGCCCCACTGGACTGAGGTAGCTCGGGACCGAGGGGAAGCTCGGGACCGAGGGGAAGCTCGGGACCGAGGGGAAGCTCGGGACCGAGGGGAAGCTCGGGACCGAGAGGATGCTCGGGACCGAGAGGAAGCTCAGGAGTGAGAGGAAGCTCAGGAGTGAGAGGAAGCTCAGGCAGGTTGATGGATCTACCAGATCCTGGCTGGCTGGTGGTTCCGGCAGATCCTGGCTGACTGGCGGATCCTGGCTGACTAGTGGATCTGGCAGATCCTGGCTGACTGGCACTTCTGGTGGATCCTGGCTGACTGGTGGATCCTGGCAGACTGGCGGATCCTGGCTGAATGGCGGATCTAACTGATCCTGGCCGACTGGCGGATCCTGGCCGACTGGCGGATCCTGGCCGACTGGCGGATCCTGGCCGACTGGCGGATCCTGGCCGACTGGCAGATCCTGGCCGACTGGCAGATCCTGGCTGACTGGCAGTTCTGGCGGATCCTGGCAGACTTGCGGATCCTGGCAGACTGGCGGATCCTGGCTGACTGGCAGTTCTGGCAGATCCTGGCTGACTGGTAGTTCTGGCAGATCCTGGCAGACTGGCGGATCCTGGCAGACTGGCGGATCCTGGCAGACTGGCGGATCCTGGCAGACTGGCGGATCCTGGCTGAATGGCGGCTCTAACTGATCCTGGCAGACTGGCGGATCCTGTCCGACTGGCAGATCCTGGCAGACTGGCGGATCTGGCGGATCCTGGCAGACTGGCGGATCCTGGCTGACTGGCGGATCCTGGCTGACTGGCGGATCCTGGCTGACTGGCGGATCTGGCGGATCCTGGCAGACTGGCGGATCCTGGCTGACTGGCGGATCCTGGCTGACTGGCGGATCCTGGCTGACTGGCGGATCCTGGCTGACTGGCGGATCTAACTCATCCTGGCCGACTGGCGGATCCTGGCCGACTGGCGGATCCTGGCACACTGGCGGATCCTGGCACACTGGCGGATGCTGGCACACTGGCGGATCATGGCACACTGGCGGATCCTGGTACACTGGCGGATCCTGGCACACTGGCGGATCCTGGCAGACTGGCGGATCCTGGCAGACTGGCGGATCCTGGCTGACTGGCGGATCCTGGCTGACTGGCGGATCCTGGCTGACTGGCGGATCTAACTGATCCTGGCAGACTGGCAGATCCTGGCCGACTGGCGGATCCTGGCAGACTGGAGGATCCTGGCACACTGGCGGATCCTGGCACACTGGCGGATCCTGGCACACTGGCGGATGCTGGCACACTGGCGGATCTTGGCACACTCGCGGATCTAACTGATCCTGGCTGACTGGCGGATCCTGGCTGACTGGCAGATCCTGGCTGACTGGCAGATCCTGGCCGACTGGTAGATCTGGCGGATCCTGGCAGACTGGCGGATCCTGGCGGATCCTGGTAGACTGGCGGATCTAACTGATCCTGGCTGACTGGCAGATCCTGGCCGACTGGCAGATCCTGGCCGACTGGCAGATCTGGCGGATCCTGGCTGACTGGTAGTTCTGGCAGATCCTGGCTGACTGGCAGATCCTGGCTGACTGGCGGATCTAACTGATCCTGGCAGACTGGCAGATCCTGGCCGACTGGCGGATCCTGGCAGACTGGCGGATCCTGGCACACTGGCGGATCCTGCCACACTGGCGGATCCTGGCACACTGGCGGATCCTGGTACACTGGCGGATCCTGGCACACTGGCGGATCTAACTGATCCTGGCTGACTGGCGGATCCTGGCTGACTGGCAGATCCTGGCTGACTGGCAGATCCTGGCCGACTGGCAGATCTGGCAGATCCTGGCAGACTGGTGGCACTGGCGGCGCTGGGCAGACTGGTGGCACTGGCGGCACTGGGCAGACTGGCGGCACTGGCGGCGCTGGGCAGACTGGCGGCACTGGCGGCGCTGGGCAGACTGGTGGCACTGGCGGCGCTGGGCAGACGGGTAGCTCAGACGGCGCTGGGCAGACGGGTAGCTCAGACGGCGCTGGGCAGACTGGCGGCACTGGCGGCGCTGGACAGACTGGTAGCTCAGACGGCGCAGGGCAGACGGGTAGCTCAGACGGCACGGCGCTGGGCATACTGGCGGCACTGGCGGCGCTGGGCAGACTGGCGGCACTGGCGGCGCTGGGCAGACTGGTAGCTCAGACGGCGCTGGGCAGACTGGAGAAAAAGGCTCTGGCAGCGCTGGACTGAGGAGCACTTGTGCCTCTGGAATGAGGGCCTCTGGCGCCTCTGGCATGAGGGGCGGTAGCTCTGACAGCGCCGGACAGGCGTGAGACTCTGGCTGCGCTGGAAAGGAGGAAGGCTCCGGCAGCGCTGGACAGGCGGGACGCACTGTAGGCCTGATGTGTGGTGCTGGCACTGGTATGCCGTGCATACTATGCCAAACCAACAGCTTTCTTTCTACTCTGTCCAATACATCCTCCACACTCTCAGACTGGAGCCGACAGCTCCAATTCCATCCATGGCTCTGCCCAGGGTCCTTTTCCGTCAAGGATCTCCCTCCAAGTCCATTTATCCAAAGAGTGCAGCATCTCCCACTGCTGCTGCTATGTTGGTAGTCCTGGTGCCTCTACCGTCATTCAGAAAGCTGATTGAGGACTCTGTTACTGATGAATGTTTTTATGTTGTTAGTCCTGGTGCCTCTAGGGTCATTCAGAAAGCTGATTGAGGACCCTGTTACTGATGAATGTTTTTATGTTGTTAGTCCTGGTGCCTCTAGGGTCATTCAGAAAGCTGATTGAGGACCCTGTTACTGATGAATGTTTTTATGTTGTTAGTCCTGGTGCCTCTAGGGTCATTCAGAAAGCTGATTGAGGACCCTGTTACTGATGAATGTTTTTATGTTGGATGTCCTGGTGCCTCTAGGGTCATTCAGAAAGCTGATTGAGGACCCTGTTACTGATGAATGTTTTTATGTTGTTAGTCCTGGTGCCTCTAGGGTCATTCAGAAAGCTGATTGAGGACCCTGTTACTGATGAATGTTTTTATGTTGTTAGTCCTGGTGCCTCTAGGGTCATTCAGAAAGCTGATTGAGGACCCTGTTACTGATGAATGTTTTTATGTTGTTAGTCCTGGTGCCTCTAGGGTCATTCAGAAAGCTGATTGAGGACCCTGTTACTGATGAATGTTTTTATGTTGTTAGTCCTGGTGCCTCTAGGGTCATTCAGAAAGCTGATTGAGGACCCTGTTACTGATGAATGTTTTTATGTTGTTAGTCCTGGTGCCTCTAGGGTCATTCAGAAAGCTGATTGAGGACCCTGTTACTGATGAATGTTTTTATGTTGTTAGTCCTGGTGCCTCTAGGGTCATTCAGAAAGCTGATTGAGGACTCTGTTACTGATGAATGTTTTTATGTTGGTAGTCCTGGTGCCTCTAGGGTCATTCAGAAAGCTGATTGAGGACCCTGTTACTGATGAATGTTTTTATGTTGGTAGTCCTGGTGCCTCTAGGGTCATTCAGAAAGCTGATTGAGGACCCTGTTACTGATGAATGTTTTTATGTTGGTAGTCCTGGTGCCTCTAGGGTCATTCAGAAAGCTGATTGAGGACCCTGTTACTGATGAATGTTTTTATGTTGGTAGTCCTGGTGCCTCTAGGGTCATTCAGAAAGCTGATTGAGGACTCTGTTACTGATTAATGTTTTTATGTTGGTAGTCCTGGTGCCTCTAGGGTCATTCAGAAAGCTGATTGAGGACCCTGTTACTGATGAATGTTTTTATGTTGTTAGTCCTGGTGCCTCTAGGGTCATTCAGAAAGCTGATTGAGGACCCTGTTACTGATGAATGTTTTTATGTTGGATGTCCTGGTGCCTCTAGGGTCATTCAGAAAGCTGATTGAGGACTGTTACTGATGAATGTTTTTATGTTGGTAGTCCTGGTGCCTCTAGGGTCATTCAGAAAGCTGATTGAGGACCCTGTTACTGATGAATGTTTTTATATTACCGTGTTTTCGTTCTTCTTGCATGTTGTATTTATATTTTGACGTGTGTATTTTCTGTATTTTCTGTCATTTCAGGGCTCGTTTGTAAACATGACCGTGGTCATAAAGGTTAAATAAAATACAAATTCTGAGGAGGAAAGAAACAGGGGAAAAAACAGTGATGTGATGTCAGCGCAGAAACAAACATGGTCAGCTATTTATGCTATCTGATATTGTTTTGAATAGGAGAAAACATTTAATTTGTTGTTATATTTGTAAACTATAGTGTTTGTGTGTTCCCCAAGCTTATGTCGGACCAAGTCTGTTTCTAGCTCCTTTCCCTGCTTGTGTCCACTTTGTCTGTCTGGAGACATCTGGGAAATGCATAGACAGGAAGTGTTGTCCGCTGTGTCATTCTCTGCCCTAGCACTGGACACAGCAGCGCGGAGAATGAGGGATGGAAAGAGTGATGGAGAGGGAGGGAGAGGCAGTGGTGGAGAAATATCCAATTGTCATATTGAGTAGAAGTAAATATACCTTCATATAAAATGACTAAAGTAAAAGTAAAAGATACAGAGTAAAATTCTACTTGAGTAAAAGTCTAAAAGTATTTGG